>NC_133789.1:14570975-14596754 GCF_003597395.2 Chelonoidis abingdonii
TGCTTTCAACTACCTGAAAGGGGGTTCCAAAGAGGTTGGATCTAGACTGTTCTCAGTGGTAGCAGATGACAGAACAAGGAGCAATGGTCTCAAGTTGCAGTGGGGGAGGGTTAGGTTGGATATTAAGAAAAACTTTTTCACTAGGAGAGTGGTGAAGCAGTTGACTGGGTTACCTAGGGCGGTGGTGGAATCTCCTTCCTTAGAGGTTTTTAAAGCTAGGCTTGACAAAGCCCTGGCTGGGATGATTTAGTTGAGAACTGGTCCTGCTTTGAGCAGGGAGTTGGACTTGAACCTCCTGATGTCCCTTCCAACCCTGATATTCTATGATTCTGTGATTCTATGACTAGTGAGTAAAGTTAGCAACATGCTGTAACTGGGAGTAGGTAGGGTGCTTATCACAAAGGAAGTGATGCACCTTATTTCATCATAACTCCTCTTTGAAACTCTTTGAGTTACAAGTTAGAACATGTTGCATGCCATTAAGATAAAGAATGATACAGGTAGTGCTGGACTAATTAGGCTTAATAAATGAACATGCCTTTTAAAGATGCCTGGGTCAGGAAGCTGTTTTTGCTCTTCACTGAGTGCGTTTTCCCCAGCAGAGAAAATTCCCCAATGCCTGAGCCTGGACTACTTGGCTATTTTAGTTCCCCTGTTCCCTTAGCTCTCTGTTTGCATAGCTGAGAGCCCCGTCCTTAGATTTTCAGCTAAGCATTTCAGCAAGAACTGCACCTGTGCTCTACAGATAGTTTGAAAGAAAAAGCTTCCTAATATGTCTGTCTGAAACACCATATTGATCTTTCTTCCACTAATTCTGCTCTGTCAACAAATTTTTACATCAGTATTTCTTCTGACTTTCATGAAACATTCAACTTTAGACTGAATTTTCTATGCTTCATTTCTACCTGAAGACTTCTTCTTTTAGGGTAGAAGGAAAATATATAGATATATTTTTACATCCAGCTAGAGCAATATGAGCTCCAGTTTTAACTTTGCATGTCAGTAGTTCATAACTGATGCTTGCTTGAATACAAACTAGCTTTTGTTTAATTGCAAATTGCACATAGTGCGTACACAGTAGATGATTTTTCATTAGGTATGTAGGTGCACATTTAACAATACCTTGCATGAATATATGCAGTTGGCTGGGTGTCCATTTGTGGACTCGATAAACTTACAATGTCTACTGGTAGAGCCAGAGAATCTTATAAGTTGCCCAAGGTGAGTATCTCCATATTTTTTTTTCTTTAAAAAGGGGAAAGACTTAAATATGAAAAACTAGGGTTAATGCAATAAGATGAAATGTAAATTGTCAGGTCAGGCCACAAAAGTTCAAAAGATAAGATTGCTCTGATGATAGCTGTTCCACATTGCTCATCTTTTATATTTTGTGGTATACATCCATAATTAAAAGAAAAATACATAAAGAAAATGCGACATGCAGGTGTGTGTGAGACGTGTAATGTAAGCTTGCTCTGGCAGCATTAACTCAGCCACATAGCATAGGCCAGTATCTTGGGTTTTTTTTCTTCCTCCCTTGTTAAATATAACACTTGCAGATCATTCTCTGTTTATTATGCTATTAAATACCCAGCTTTTTCAGTGTGGTCCATTTAGCTTTGCCACAATAACCTTAACTCTTTCCATTTCCTGAGCTGAGAGTTGTAATTGTCAAGCACAACACTGGACTTCCTCTAGCTTTGTGCATTTAATATAATGAACACTAAGGCTGAAGGTCAAAATATGGAAGTGATTTTGGAATCTGTGTAACTCAAAGAACAACTGAGGTGCCTAATGAATGTCAGTGGATTAAAATGCTGGAAGAAACATGCCGTAGAAACCAGTCTCTTTTCACTGTTGCTCTAAATGCAAAGTATTCAAGTAATTAAATAGCATCTTCTAGTAATGTGAACTGAAATGGGGAGAGACTTTCTAAGGGGAAGTTCTAGCTTTGGAAAACAGAGCAGGCAGTCTCCAGCCATAGAATGAAGGAGGCTTCAATAATATGAGAAACTTTCTAGCAAAAGATGAGTGAATGCAGGAAACAGCTGATGTAAATGGGCTACATGATTTCTTGCTGTTGCTGTTTTTCAGCAAATGTCAAAAATTAATGTTAATTTCTAGTTTTCCCATTTCCTTCTGCCCTTCCTTCCCTCCACCACTCTCAGAAGAAATATAAGTATGTGTTAGTATGATTGAACGCCTTGACACGTGGCTTGTGGGGGTGGGGGAATGTGCACAAACGGAAATGAAATAGTGTAAGCAGAGAATAGTTGTTCATTGAACCCCACCGCCCAGCTGTTGTTCTACAGTCAGAAGGGGAACAGCAGGTGTTGTGGCAGATCAGTGCATGCTTAAAAATAAAGCAACTGGAAATAAAAAGTACCACTTTGTCAGAAGCTGCAAATCTCCTTGTGCTGGGAAGTGTCCCACCATTGCAGCTGGTCAAAGCGGCCTGGTGTATTTAGGACCTAGTTTTATGGCAGTAACATCTGTGGAATGAAACCCAATTGAAATGGATTTTGTTACTTCTATGAGGAGGGGGTTTAGACTGACAAAAGATGCACTTTCTCTCAGTCATTCTTTCCAGTGGTTGTGCCTTGTCTCCAAAGCAACAGGCACAGACCAGATCTTTGCTCTGAGTATGGTTTTAGGCCCAGCTGTGGAAGAGCTCTCCAGAATTGTCTATCTCAATGACCGCCCAGACAGCAGTCTCCTGTTCTCCCTGTGGATCAGAACTTTCACGGGATTTGTAAAGACTTAACTACATTCCTTTCTATTTCTTTATTGGCTTTGCCATTTTTCTCCTCAGAATTGCGAAACTCAAACTGTTTTTTTTGGCTTCCTGAGGAAGGTTTGAAAGCAGCCCCTTGCTCTCAGAAGTGGCCAGCAGACAGCCAGAAGAAGCAAGAAGAAATATTCTCCATATCCCCCCTGCCCTCCATAACAGGCAAACTCCCAGGGCACAGGTGAGGCTCTCAGCCAGTGCACTGGCACGTGATGGGTATGGCACTTGAGCAGGCTGCAGGGGAACTCTGCTCCTAACTGGTTTGTTGGCAAGATCCATGCTGAGACGGTTAAAGGTTGCAGATTCTCCCCCACCCCCAAACTGTTTACCTTCAATGCCTCCGCTGTTATAAAAGGTGCAGCTGCTCCTGCAGTCAGTTGGTTCAAGTTATTTGTCTCTAGCATCTCTGGCTCCCTCCTTGTGCTGGGTAGTCAGCCTCCGCTCGACTGGGACCAAGCAGCAGGAAACTTGGAGTGAAGTGATTCAGACAAAGCGGTCACTGACGCCACAGACAGTGGAATAAAGTCCTTCCTTCCAGTCAGAATCATCAGGCTGGCACCAATAATTAACTATTGGAACAACTTTTCTAGGAATGTGACGGATTCTCTATCACCCGAGGTCCTTAAATCAGCATTTGATACCTTTCTGAAAGATACTCTAGCTCAACCAGAAGTTACGTGTTTGAACATGTGGTGAAATTCTGTGACTTGTGTTATGCAGACTGTCAGCCTAGATGATCATAATGGTCCCTTCTGTCCTTAACATCTATGAATGACACAGGTATTCACGAAGATCGTAGTCCTTCCTCCCTTCATGTAAAAGGGATATAGGTCTAGCCTTATCTGGATTACCTTCTTACTAGGTCCTCTTCACAGGTCAGTTCTGCTAAGAATGTAGAAAACCTTCATCGCTGCTCAGGGCAGCAGCCTTGGTCATACCCCCGGGTTAGAAGCTCTCATTCTGTTCTTCAGGATTCCACAAGTTAAAGGAGAAGAAAACCAGGATTACCCGGCTCATCAAGATGCACTTAGACCCAAGGGAATGCAACCTAGACTAGCCCATCCTTTAGAACATCGCAGATCAAGTTGATTTGATGAACATATTTGCATCCAGGTCCGACGGGAAAATCAAAAGGTGAAGAAGAGACTCTCAAGTGGAGGCTGTGGACAGCTTACCTCAATAGTACTCGCCAAACCTCCTGTATGTATTGTGATAAAGCTGAAGTGGGTATTCACCCACGAAAGCTCATGCTCCAAAACGTCTGTTAGTCTATAAGGTGCCACAGGATTCTCTGCTGCTTTTACAAGTTATCACTGAATCCAATGTGATAGAATATTTCCCAAATGTTGAAAGTGCCTTACATCTGTATTTGTCACTAATGATCACTAACTGTAGGTGGAGAATGTTCCTTCTCTTTTCTAACAGGGGTCAAAAATGTCCTCTGATCCTCCCTGACTCAAGAGAGCCTCCTCCAAACACCTTCTTTGTTCTCACCACAGGACCTTCCTCCTGATGTCTGTTAATGCTTGTACTCCTCAGTCCTCCAGCAGCACAGCCTCTCACTCCCAGCTCCTTACACACGCCTCACTAACTGGAGTGAGAGCCTTTTTATACCAGGTGCCCTGATTAGCCTTAATTAATTCTAGTAACTTCCCAGTTGGCTACAGGTGTCCTAATTAGCCTGCCTGCCTTAATTAGTTCTAGAAAGTTCCTGAGTGTTCAGGAATAGTCCTTGTTATCTTACCCAGGGAAAAAGGACCTGCTTAACCTGGAGCTAATGTTTCTACTTTCGACCACTCTCTTGTAGCCATCTGGCCTGACCCTGTCACAGTATCCTAGCCCAGTCTCACCCTTTCAACCACTGAGAGTTAAAGAATATTGCAAAGGAACAGTCTATGGTGATTCTGGTCACCTTTTCATTGACCCCTAGGTTTTAATTCTCAGACGTGACTGAAATGTAACTGGAGAACATCTTCCAGTGCCAAAATACAGCCACCCTATAGTGCAACAGGGACCTATTCTGAATCAAAAATCCAGTGCTGCCAAAAGTGCCAGCTGAGAAGGAAGAGAGGACCTGACCATTCAGCGCAAAGTCACAGTTGGGAGAAACAAATCTGTGCTTGAAAGTGTATTGTACTGTAAGAAATCCATGAGTTTTGTCACTGTCACATAAAAGATTCCTGAGGACCACCACTCTCACCAGTCCTCCAGTAATATGCAGATTCTTGTCATGATAGTGAGCTGTGCGCTGCAAGCCCTTACATACTGCCTTGCTAGCATAACCCGTCAGTATGGCATGGGTCATGGGTCACTTGCAGGTTGTAAATGGGGGATTCTCTGTAACTTGGAGTTTTTAAATCATGATCTGAGGACATCAGTAACTCAGCCAGAGGTTAGAGGTCTATTACAGGAGGGGTGGGCAAGGTTGTAGGGCCTACGATGTGCACGAGGTCAGATTAAATGATCATGATGGTCCCTTCTGGTCTTAAAGTTTGAGTCTCTGAGGAACCCATGATGCTAGCTGCTGTGCAAACAGAACAAGAAAGGTCCTTGCTCCAAAGAATTTACAATCTAAGTAGCTAATCCCATTTTCCAGGGAATGGAAAAATTCCTGTAAAAAGACAATTTACTGACTATGAATAGACCTAAAAATGACCAAATATTTGAGAATCCGAGTCTGTTTTCCCTTTCCCACTTGATGCTGATTCTGCATCAATTGATTTGTTTTTTAAACTATAGTTGTCATTTTAAAACGACCAGTTCTGTTACTGATCAAAATTCACAAAAGGCCATTCAAGGACCTTGGCAATAAAACGGGATGCGGAACGATGCAAAACAGACATCATGACGAGTACCTGACAGCCAAGTGCACCATCAGTATTGCCCACCTCTGAGCTGTGGTCTGGAGACAGAACTGTGCTTGCAGAGTTATATCTGCAATATAAACTGCAGTAAACACAATGAGTTAGGCATGGGGGTGGGGGTGACTTCTACTTTGCCTTTAAAAACTCCAGGGAGGGAGCTTGTGGAGGAATAGGAGCAATGCCAAGCATACTGCACGGAGATGGTGGAAGAAGAACCAGAAGGAATGTTTTAGAAGCAAATGCTTGCTGTAATCTCAGGTTGTCTTTGAAGGACTGTTTGAGAGGTGCCCTTTGTTTTCTCTGTATATTGATAGTGAATAGTTTCTAATTAGCTCAAATGCAATTTAAATTTAAGTGGCTAGTTAAAGAGGAGTTTGTGCTGGGTGAGTTTCCCAGTGTTAGTTGGACAACACTGAGTAGTAGAAGCTGATTTTAGTACAACCATTTCCTACCAAAACCTTTCTGACTCCTTCACTCTCCTTGAACCCCACTCCCGCTCATTCAGGCAGAGTCCTGCTCCACCACTCATCTCAGTCTTCTGGTCACACCTTCTCTAATGAAAATCACAGTCCAAAGCAACCCTGCATTACTCTCCTTTATATTCTGTTCCCTTCCCCTTCTCCCCAGCAGCTCTGAGTACTTTTATAGCCAGATTTAGAACTTGACTATACAGAAATTTACAGTAGTTATCTAAAATTCATTTAAAAACAATTTCATTAAACCAGTGCAATGCCTTGTTGTTTTGGTTTAAGTGATTTATTTCATTTTAACTTGTCAGTAAAGAATTCAAAACAACTTACTCTTAAACCAAACTAGCTGTCTGCACAGCATGTGGCACTGGCTTAACTAAGAGTATGTCTCTGCTTAAACTCTGACAGTGGCACAACTGCAGCTGTGCTGGTGCAGCGCTTCAGTGTAGACATTACCTATGCCAGCGGGCGGGGAGTCTGTTTGTTTTCCAGGGTATTTAGCCATACTCCACGAGTATGGGGTCCCCAGTGTGGAATGCCAATGCCATCAGGAGCTCAGGAAAAGCAGTTTGGTTCCAGACATGATTATTTTATCCATTACCAATAGTGATGACTTTGTTCCTAATGGAACGGGGGAGGAGAGCTAGGGGATGCTTTTCCTCCACTCCTTATCCTCTTGAGTCTCTAGAAAGTCAGGCAAGACCAAGCACAAACTATCTTTTTAAGATCCTATTTTGCCTCCATTATCCTTGGGTTGAAGAATTTTCAGTCTGGCTCTTGGTTGCCATTTTTTTTATGAATAGGAGGCATTATTCTGCCACTGGAACTGATCCCACATTCAGTCTTTTGTCTTGACAAATGAAAGGTGGAAATACCTAGCAGGATTCTTCTCTTGGGAAATAATGATAAGTTCTGCCAAGAGAAAATTCTGTGTGCTATAATGTGGATAATGTTCAAGGAATGGTGCTTGACCCACGGAGAATGTGAGAAGCAGCATGTTTTTGATGGAGGGTTTCAGTGAAGGAGACGATAGCAGTCATAATTACTGTAAGTAATTTCCCCAATTCATTTCCAACTTGGCTTTAGAAGATACTGTTTCTAGAATCACTGCAACATAGTAGCCCAAGCTCTAGACCATCTGAAAACTGCAGTGCTAAGTTCTAACTATAGTGATTTGCCATCAGCTACTAATCAGGACTGTAGGAAAAACTATTCGTGCAGAAGGGATGGCAGGTAGGCCCTCGCACAAATTCGTTCAGGACTAGTTAACAGTTTCCAAACACTGGTTATGAGCCACTAAGAGGAATGTATAAAGAGTGAAGAGTACTTGTGGGACGGTGGAGACTAACAAATGTATTTGGGCATAAGCTTTCCTGTGCTAAAAGTATAACTCCATAAGTTACCAGCGGCATTTGCTATATAAATAAAACTTGATTCTTGGCCCAGTGCTGGGGAGAACAGACTAGTGATTTAATAAGGTTCCATTCTGCCAGCCGGAGTCCAAGGTTCAATACTGCTCTCGCTTTCTAGGTCAGAAAGGGGATTGGGAGTACTGTGAGGGGCAGTGTGTATAGTCACCCTGAGGGAAGTGACTCAGGCTGGTCAATAGGAATGCTTCTGAGCAGTATTGGTGGGCCGCAGAGAGTTCTAGTCCGTCCTCTAGAGCTGTAAAAACAACCTGAAGTCTGGAGTGAAAAGGAGGGAAAGAACAGGAGATTATAGAGAAAAATCTAGAACCAGCTTGCCCCTCCTTTCTCAAACAGATAAAGATGATTTGGGAAAAATAAAAACAAAACTCTACTGTTGCCAGTCTTGATCTTGATAAGGCAATGAAGATCTCTCCTGGATAAATTACATCGTGCTCTTTCCTGCTGGACCGCTCTGGTCTTTGCATATATCCAGTGAAGTGAAATTTTGAAGAATCCTTTTCTCTGAAAGCTGCTACTACACTTGTGATCACATGGCAACAGATGGTTAGAGTTAGGGTCATACTCTTGACCTCCCTGTAAAATACAGATGGGCAGAGGTCTAAACACATTAACAACCTAGCATATTGAAAAGTCTAATAGCATCAGATACTTAGTCCTGCATTGCTCCTCATTTGAAGAAATGTATGAAACGATGTTCTTTGAAAAGATGTTGATTTTTTAGTCTTTGTGCGTGTTGATGTGCATTCTGTGCAGAGGCAGGCTTGGTTTGTGGCTTCCTTTCTGAATGTAGCTGTGCACTTGAAGCAGGATGTAGGACAAGCGAGTGCAGGTGGAGGGAAACCCGTGTCTCTTTGAATGGAGTCAAGTATCAGAGGTGTAGCCGTGTTAATCTGGATCTGTAAAATCAGCAAAGAGTCCGGTGGCACCTTATAGACTAACTTGAGCTCCAATACGTCTGTTAGTCTATAAAGTGTCACAGGACTCTTTGCTCTTTGAATGGAGACTCTCCTGTTTAGTTCCCCCAAATGACAACACAAACAAACCCCTGCAGATGGAGAGACGCCATTTATGCTACTCTGGAAACTCAAATAGAACTGTCTCAGGGCAGTGGGAGGGGTTTGTTACAGATCAAGCAAGAGCGTAAGCGGATGTGGCTCTTAGGGTATGTCTTCACTACCAGCTTTAACGTGGCTGTGCTGAGAGAGAGCTCTCCCAGCGCTGTAAAAAAAACAAACTACCCCCACGAGGGGAATAGCTACCAGTGCACTGTCTACACTGTCACGTTACAGCACTGAAACTTGCATCGCTCGGGGGATGGGGGGGTTCACTCGCTCAGGGGCTGAAAGTGGCAGTGTAGACAAGACCTTATAGGAAGAGAGTGCTTTTACATAAACCAGCACAAACTAATTGCAGCTCAAATACAGTTTAGAGCTTTCTCTAAGTGATTGTGAGGCCTAAACTGAAACTTGTTGTCCATAACATAGAGAGCTGCGTGACAGCTTCAGATATACTGCAATGTCCTGCTGTGACTCAGATAATGATAATTTTTAATTATTCCACAGTAACATTTTTCACAGTTCATATTGACTCAGGACTTTTTCAGGTCGTTCTGAAGAACAGCTGACCTCTTTCAACTTGAGCTTGAAGTAAACGAAGTTTTCTCTTCTCTTTGAATAAATTGTTATCTAGTCCTGCATGGTATTTCTGTATGGGTATCTTAGTGGGGGGTTGATGGAGTGGGGGAAGACAGGCTGGGTGAACCACTGTAAAAGTTGAAGTTACTTTAGGATAAATTCTACAAATTAACCTGACCGAAATGTGAAAATATTATAAGCAGGCTAACCAAATGTCATGCATTTTGTGTGACACTATGCATTTGGCCAGCCTGTATCTCAGATAAAATATCATCCAGAGTTCACTGTGAAATACATATTGGCCCAGGATAAATTGCAGTGGGCTGGGACCCAGGAGATATCCTGGGTTCTGGCCTTACCTCTTCTATAGAATGCTATTAATTTCCCTGTACCATTCACAACTTTTATCACTGACGGCCTTGTATCTTTACAAGGGGACGCAAGCAATTATCATTCTTCCCAACTATTGTATTTTGTTGTAGTCTTTATAAATAAGGTAAAGGGGATCGCAAAACATGCTTTCTGGCAGAGCTGAGAATAGAACCCATGTTGCTAATATTAGAGACAAGTCTCATCCACTTAGCCATGTTGCCTTTCCCAGTCAATGTTCCAAATCTATGTGCTGGTTTAAACTGTCTGTAATAACTTTTCTAACCACTACAAGACCACTCTGCTCCCAAGGCCACAGATAAAACCTAGGAAACGCAAAGGTCCAGTGCAATCTCAAAAATTGTTATGTAACCCATTGGCAGAGCACACCAACAGGAGGAGTTTTTCTGCCAGTGTAGGAACTCCAGGACCCCTTAGATATACCAACAAAAGCAGGTCAGCAATGAGTGACCTTTCTGCCGCGAGGTCTGTCTTAGGAGCAAGGGAAACTGCTTCCGCAGATGCCCCATCAGTGTCTTATCAGGAAGGCTGGGAGCATTCTCACAAACAGAAGAGCGAATCCTCTTGTTAAGTCCATTTCTAAACGTCAGATACGACTGCTGAAATCAACCAAGACTTCCCACTCAGCCCATGAGGACTTAGAATGGCCTAATTCTCAAGAGTTGTGGCAGGAAAGCCCACAAATCCAGGCCTCTGTTGGTACCAGACCGCACTCCAGCAGCATCAGTTCCTCCAGTACCAGTTAAGCCTAAACACCTGGAACCAGTGGCTCCAACAAAGGGCAACCATTGGGAACTTCAGACACCAGTGGTACCAGTTCTTGCTTGACTGTGGCTCAAACTGGATCTGTTCCGGCTCAGTTGATTTGGGTAGACAGGACGCCTTCACACTCCAGGGACAGCAGAGTATTATGCTCCACCTCCTTTTTCCTCTCCTTGACCCCAGTCTCCATCACGATCAGGTCTTTCCCTAATGACAGCGGTCCTGATTCTACCAGGAAATGCAACTATTTGGAGGAGTCTATCCCTCATGCCATTGTCCAGCCATGATTTCCTTCCACTGGACACATAGAATCACCTGAGGAACTGCTGTCCCTTCCTCCAAGACGTACCTTTGGGGGTCATCGAGCACTCTTTTTCCACACCTGGAATGCAATAACAATGGAGACATGAGTGTAAAACATCATGCATTCTGGCTATGCAATCAACTTTATCTCCCTGCCTCCTCCAAAACTTCCATTTCTGCTCCTCTTCAGGGGCCATTCTCATAATATTTTCAAAGAAGCAGCTGAATCCCTCCAGCAAGGAGCAATAGAGTTGGTTTCTCTTCAGCACCAAAGAAAGGGTTTTTAACTCTGCATACTTTCTAGTACCTAAAAAGTCATGTGGGTGGAGACCTGTCCTTGATCTCCACCATCTCAACCACTTTGTTCACAAACCAAAATTTCGCATGGCCACACTGGCATCTGTAATCTCATATTTGGAAAGGGGCATGTGATTTACAGCTGTCAGTATGAAGGAGATGTACTTTCACATGGACATTCACCTCTGACCATTTTCAATACAGACTGCTTCTATTCGGCCTAGGCATTTCCCCCTATCTCCACAGCTGCGTTGCTGTTGCCAAGACAAGTCACAAAGCCTACGAGTCAACTTGTCAATAGCTTCAGCTCCTGTCTTCCCATGGTGTTGGCATAAACTTGGAAAAGTCTGTTCTCACTCCAACACAGACTTTGAATTTAGGGATGCTCCAATGAAATTTAGTCATGGCACAGGTTTATTAGCTGATGGATAAGTTCCAAGTGATGAACAACCTCATAGATTAAATCATGAACAACCCTCAAACATCAGTCAACATTTGTCTTTCTCTCTTGGGACGTGTGGCTTCATGCACTTGCATCACACCATTCGCCAGACTCCATCTTTGTTGCCTACTTTTGTCATCTTTGTCTGGCTTGTCCTTGTCTGTCCCTCCACAAACGCAAATTGACACCACACCATTCTGTTTTGCTGCGAGCACGTTCTTTCCATTTCTGGCCAAAGAGTTTTGTCATGGGATTGTCCCAGCATGTTTTCAGTCTGCCCAGCGGTTGTTTGCGGTCTCTAGGGATCCGGTCACTGATGTGGATTGTCCACTTATTGTCTTATCTGTGGACTATATGACCCACCCATCTTCACTTTGTGTCGTATGTTGCCTGGACTATATCAGTCACTTCTGTAGCATTCTGATATCATCATTTGGTATATGTCCACGGAGCAATATCTTATATATTCGCCTTTCCATTGCTGTCTAGGTAACAGCAAGTTTTTCTTCCTCTGCTTTTGTCGTTGACCAGCTTTCTGCTCTGTATATCCTTGCTGGCAGAACAGTGGAGTTAAACAGTTCTTTCTTTTTCTTCATGGGCATTTCGTTCATTAGAGATGTCTTTATTTTGTTGAAACTTGTCCATCCTGCCTTTCGCCTCCTACTCCATTTCCCCTTCAAATGAGTTGTCTCTGCTCAGCTGCTTACCCAGGTAAATATATTTGTCGACCTCCTCGATTTCTTTCCCGTTTACAGTGATTCCTTCTGCACAGTGCTCATTCCACATCCATTTCGTCTTCTATGTGTTCACTTCCAACCTGATGATATGCGAAAGTGTTTGCAGTTGCTGCAGTTTGTTCTCCAGTTCTCCTGTGTCCTTTGCCAGTATTACGCAGTCATCAGCAAAGAGAAGATATGTTAACTGTTCTCTGTCAATTCTGATCCCTTCTTCTCAGTTCAATTTCTTGAACAAGCAACTCCAGTACTGCTGCCAACAGCTTCAGTGAGATTGTGTTGCCTTGTCTGACTCCTCTACTTATAGTAGTAATGCAGAGGACATTGAATAATGTTATCTCTGTCAAGCAATTGCGATTAATTTCTTCCAGACGGTCAATGTGTATCAGGTCAATTCCGATTTCATGGAGAATATTGAGTACAGCGTTAATCTCCACTGAGTCCAATGCCTTTTTGTTGTTGACAAATGTAATACACATTGGTACTTTGTATTCCTTTCATTTTTTGATGAGCTGCCCAACTGAGTGGATGTGATCAATTGTTGAATACCTTGAGCAGAAACCTGCTAGTTCTCTGCTTTCGTGCATTTTGAGATCTTTCTTAATCCGATTGAGTATGATGTGGGTGAAGACTTTATATACTTGGGAGAGGAGTGTGATTGGACACTAGTTGCTCAGTTTTTCTGGGTCGCCTTTCTTCGTCAATAGTATTGTTCTTGATTCCATGCATCTGGAACACGCTTGCTGTTGGCGTAGATGATGAAACATTGCACCAATGCTTTGAAGAGAGTATCTTCCCCTGCTTTGAGATATTCCAGCCGAATATTGTCCAGTCCCAGACTCTTCCCTCTCTTTGTTACAGACTGTGTATTCATTTTTTCCTCACATAACGTCAGGAACTTCTTCTGTAACCTGCTGCCTTAACAGTGTACGCTGGACATTGACATGCGAGGAGAGTGGAATAGTCTACCAATGTGGTTTCACACAATGAATTCACCAAGCAAACAGTCCATGAATTTTATAGGATCAGTTCTCACTAAAGTAACATTATATCTACCACACTGGAAGAATCACCAATAAGTATGTGAGCGTTCCCTTTCTTTCCCTTTCACCAGACAGGACAGTCATTACAGATGCCTTTCTCTTAGACTAGGGAGCCCATGTGGACAGCCACAAAGCAAAGGGTATGTGGACCTCCCAAGAGGCAGGATGGACATTCTGGAATTGTGGGCTGTCTGAGAGATTTATAAAGCCTTTCTCCCACTCATCCTTGTCACCATGTCCTCATAATTTCAGACATATGATGACTGTCTTTTGCATCAACAGGCAGGGAAGAGTGAGATATAGTCCCAAGGGCAGAAGCAGTCAGTCCATGGAACTGGTGTATCAGCAATTGAATCAGCCTTTTGGCAATTTACTTTCCAGGGAATCGAAATGTGTTGGCAGACTCCTCCCTCAGCAGGCACTTTGCTATCAACCACAAGTGGAACCTACTTGACTCTGTGCTAAGCAGTATTTTTGCTCTATGTGGAACCCTCACAAGGGAACTGTTCACCTCTCAAAAGAACAGGAAGTGCAAGATATACCGCTTCAAAGGAGCCCTGGTGCTTCATTCTCAGGGTGACAAAGAGTCCTGTGGTCCCTTATAGACTAACAGACGTATTGGAGCATAAGCTTTCATGGGTGAATACTCACTTCGTTAGATGCAAGCATTCTTACGGTGACACTCTCTCCTTCTTCAGTGGTCAGCTTATCTTAATTGCGCCTTCCCTTCCTTGTGCTCCTACCTTGAGCACATTTTTTTGGATGAGCATCAACTCTAGATCCTTCACGCTCTGAAGCCATGTAAAACATACTTACCAATAGTCAAAAGATTCCACAAGGAAATGCTGCTTACCCTAGTGAAAGCATTTATCTGGACATACACAAAAATGTATGTCCCCAGAAACTGCGGGTATTCCCCTTACTCTGGATAATCTTCTTTCCCTCAAAACAGCTGGTCTTCCCATCAACTCTTTACTGGTCCTCGTGGCAGCAATCACTGTGTGTATCCCACCCCCCATCCTCACATAGTTACTCAATTCTCACTCACCCATTGACTCTCAGGTTCTGGAAGCCTCTAGTTAGAACTTTTCCACCAGTAAAGAAACCTACTCCCACTTCCTAATTTCACCTCCAAAGTTGTTTTGGAGTTTCATCGGAATCAGTCATTCCACTTGTTTGTTTGTTTGTTTGTTTGTTTGTTTGTTTTCTGAAACCCCGCACCTTTGAAGAGGAGAGGAGACTTCATTACCTCAGCATATGACGAGACTTAGTCTCTTACCTGCAAAGGACAAAGCTAGTCAGAAAATCTCCTAGACTGTTTCTCCATAGAGGAAAGTGTCTGTGGTCAGGCTATATACTCTGAGGAGCTCTAAATGAATCTTGGGCTGTATCAGCTGGCTCATCTCCCTCCTCCTCATGGGATGAGGGCTCATTCTACAAAAGTACAAGTGGTATCAGTGATTCACTTCAGGAATACCTTGACTTGACATTTACAAAGCAACTGTGTGGCATTCCATTCACACGCTCACAAGACATTATGTTTTAGTACAGGACTCGTCTGCTGATGCATCTTTTGGGACAGCGATCCTTCAATATCTCTGCTTCCTGCATCCTTGCACCCTCCTACTTGAGTATTGTTTGTCAGTCACCCACCCACAGTGGAATATGCATAGGGACTGGCACCTGAAGAAGAAGAAGAGAGAGTTACTTATCTGATAGTTAGTAGAGGTTCTTCAAGATGTATGGTCCCTATCTGTATTCCTCTACCCATCCTCCTTCCCCTTTGCTTTGGATCATTCATGGATTCATAGTAAAGAAGGAACTGGAAGGTGATCAATCTCTTCTGCCCTTTATCTTCTCAGTTGGAGGCGTGAGGCGAGACAGGGCATGTACACAGACCAACAGACACTGCTTTCAGAATTCTTTGTCTTCAGATGCATGGAATGCAGATAGTATGTAGGAAGCTTGCCCTGCTACTGTCCTTTAGATAAATGTAGGACTTCATTTGCCAGGACTATCAAGCCAACGCCTTTCAAGAGCAATAAATCCACACTTTTATAAGCTGAAAATTTCTGGTTGTATGTAGATTTGCAAATTAGTTCACTAAATAACTTGAATCAAATGTCCATGCACAGAGCTGCACAAAACTTGGCAGCTTATGTATGAGCTATAAACTGTTCTTTGGCTAATGATGTGAATGGGCCTGTTGTCTATCAGTATAGATGGCAGGATTTTAATGAGAAAGGATATGCCTTACAGTCTCTTTCTTTTAAAAAAATCATCTACAAGGTTCTTCATAAATGTAAAGGCCGGAAGGGACCATTATGATCATCTAGTGACATCTGACCACCAGCATAGCGCAAGCCATAGAATTTCATCTACTGGCTCCTGCATCAAGCCCATAACTGCTAGTTGAACTTGAGCATCTTTTAGTGCATAGATACCATGGTGATGAGTGCAGTATATGTACCAAGAGAGAACTAACCAGGGAAGAGAAGTCCAAGGGCTTGCGACAGCAAAATCCCTCAAGGGACATTTCTGTAGACTCAGCCTTCTTGGTCCTTCAATTTTTCGTGTGTGTGTGTATGCGCGCGCGTGTGTGTGTTTGGGGTGTGGATGTTAGTCTTGTGCAAGAGTTGAAGTTTCCCACTGGGGTCCAGGGAGCACTTGCTTGTGAGAATGAGAGCTGTCTGGTCACATGGTTCTGCCACCACCTTCTCGCTTCCAGCTGCTAAACTGCATTAAAAGAAACTACAAATATATTACTTTTCCATATCAGTAATTGCTGAAGTTAGAAAAGTTCTGACTGCAAAAGGGAAGGGCGGCGATGCACCCAATTGTGGATGGTAAGGGAAGTTTTCAGAGACTATTTAACTTTATGAAAAGGTTGAGATTCCCATTCCAGTCCGCAGCAAGCCCCCAGTGTTACCTCTGTAACGGCAAAGAAAAGCTTTCTGACTTTCTGGAGTTATAGAATTTTATAATTTAAGGGCAGAAGGGACCGTCATCTGGTCTGACCTCCTGTATAGCACAGGTCACCAACACTACCAAGCACTTGCACACTAAACCCTACAACCAAAATGAAACCAAAGTATTACAGCCCACAGCAGACTAGACTGTCACGTGCCACAGGCAGAGAATAAGAGGGAACGAGGTGCACCAGTGGTAGGGAAATGATTAAGTGAGCTACAGCCAGATAATCCTGGCAAGTGACCTGCACCCCATGCTGCAGAGGAAGGTGAAAAAACTGCATTGTTACTGCCAATCTGACCTGGGGGTATATGGCCCTGAGCTACTGAGCAGGAACCAGCCAGCCAAGAACCTGAGAGAGTGAATGCTCAATGCCACCGCCTATCCTTGGCCTTCTCCATCCAATGTCCCATTTCCATTGTTAAGAGCAAGTTTTCTGCTACATAGAAATACATAACCATTTTTTTTTTTTAAGAAAGATTGCTTAACTATTTAAAAAATACACTGAACAACTTTCTGGATACCATAAGTAGTTATTTTTCAAGCAATGTATTGAGATCAGACTCACTGCCCTTTTGGTAAGTCTACAGTTGAGCTCATCAGTCTGTGCGCATGCAGACCGTGCCTCAAAAGGTGGAGGGGGATGTTTCTTTTCTCAGCAATTATTTCACAAATTGGTGACATCTTATCTTGTCACTGCAATGGCTTTTCACAAACTACATAGCATTTTTCAGGGAGCCTCTTGACATGCTGTGATAGCCTTAGAACAAAGAGTTAATCTATTATTGGTGGAGGCAGTTGCTTTGCAATTCATTTTTCCAATTCACGGCTCGATTTTTCAATTTATCACCGCAAGCAATGTGGAAGATTTAACTCTGGTAAGCCCAAAGGAGGGTGGAAGCTGATTAGAAACAGAGGAGGGGAATGTTTTCCTCAACTGGAATGGCTTCAGTAAAAAGAATTAATACCGACTGCTTGAGACTTAGAGATATTAGATTTGTAAATGGTTTTATTTTTGCTGGCATTTAGTTGATTTGGCAAACTCTTCTGTACAACACCCATTGTGTAAATCCACTGCATTCTCCCTGCATGGAGCCCTGCAATACTGATATTTTGGACTTCTGTAGCACCTTCCATCCAAATGTAAGGGGACTGTTGCACCCTTACTAACGTTCAGTGGGGGTGTTTTGGTTGCTAGCTCCCAGCGCTAAAAGATTGGGGAGAGGCCAATGCTCCAGGTCAGCTCCAGCCTCTGAGCCTGATTGACAGGGCGGGCAGCCTAATCAGAAGGCCAGGAGGGTCCAGTCATCCCGTATGAGCTGGAATTGCCTGGGTCAGACGGAGTGGGCCCGAGCTAAGGAGAGAGCAGGGGCCTGAGCTGAGCTGGGGAGGAGAGCCGGGCCAGGTCCAGAGGGGCCAGAAAAGCAGCTCAAGAAGCAGGTCAGAGTTGGGAGGAGAGCCAGAGACAGCCTAGGGAGAGCAGATCCTGTACTGGGAGCAGAGCTGTAGCCACAAAGCCAGTTGTGGTGAGCAACTGGGGCCAGCCAACAGGGGACCGGGGGCAAAGGGCCCAGCACAGAAAGACACCCCCAGCCAAGGGTCCTTGCAGGCAGACTGGGAGGGGGATCCTAACCTGACGGGGGATTGACGCTGGGAAGAAGGGTCCCACCACCCAAAGCCCAGAGGTGTGTGGCCACCACCATTGCAAGTGTCCAACCCGCAGTGTCCCTGCAGCAGAGCCAGGGCCTGAGAAGGAGACCTGGGACCTACAAGGAACAGACTGTGACATGCCCTGATGTCCAGAGACACTGTTTGTGATGGTCCCTGCCACAGAGCGGGGTGATGTGTTTTCCTTTAACCTTCCCCATTTTTCCTTATTCATTTTTTAAATTATTTGTTAATTAAACAACTTGTATTTGCTTTAAATTGTATGAAATGATCAGTGGGTCAGGGAGGTGCCCAGTGCAGAGAGGGTACCCCAGAGTGGGGACACCCTAGCCCTGTCCTAGGTGACCACAGCAGGGTTGGGGGTCGAGCCCCCCAGGAATCCTGGGCCCAGCCTTGTTGGGGTTGCGAGGACTCTGCGAGAGAAGAGAGTGCAGGTATAGGGGCGGCTGCAGGCACCAGCATGCCAAGCGCGTGCCTGGGGCAGCAAGCCACAGGGGGCGCTCTGCCGGTCACCGCGAGGGCAGCAGGCAGGTTGCCTTTGGCGGCAGGCCTGCGGATGGTCTGCTGGTCCCGCAGCTTCCCGCGGCCTGCGTGTTCGTGCTTGGGGTGGCAAAATACCTAGAGCCGCCCCTGTGCAGGGAGGTCTCTGGGTTAAGCAAGTGGGAGCGAGGACTCGGATCCTTTCACTAACCCACTTAACTGGGGTAGTGCAGAAGCCGGGAAAGTTTTCCACAATAGCAGGACCATTCCCCCGCTTACACAAACATGGATATTAATGGTGAACATGCCACTGCTTGGCAGCTCTGAATAGATGGAACTTCAATGCTGTGCCCTTGTCTGGCCCTCTTCCATTTGAGGAGTTCAGATATTAATGAAGTAAGTCCTGCCATATTCCTGTGAGGTAGGTAGCTAAACCCTTTACATACAGGGGAACTGAGACACACTTGCAGTGGAGGTTATTTCCCCAGCTCACATTGGAAGGAATAAAACCCAGATATCCCAGACCTTTGCAGTACAGGATTAGAAAGGCTGATTACTTCAGATCCCAAATATGGTATTTTCATTCTGTCGGTTTCTGAAGGGGAACAAATTGACATATCTAGTTTTTTACATCAGCGTGGTGCCACCAAAGGGTGTCCATGTTTGGAGACGTTTATATCTGGGAAATAGGGAGCGGGTAGAATCCAAAAGAATGGTGGGCCCACATGAACCTTGCAGTGGCAGGCTGGTGTAGCAGGAGCACTGTGACTTACTGCAGAGAAATCAGCAGTGGTGCTGTCTGTCACTGCCAATAATTATAGCTTTTGGCATTGGTTCCAATCTACATGAAACAGAAGGTCGGGGGTGGCTAGGAGGGAGGCTCATCAGCAGAAATATCATTTAACTGGAAACTCTTCCCTGTAGTGCAGGTGGAGATAGGAGGAAGGATCAGTTCTTTCAGCTGAGCATAAAAACTGTGCCAGATGGTAGTTAAAGGCATTTTACTGTGCCTAGTAACATGTCTGGCCTCCAAAGCTTGCATCTTGAAGCCTGTTTTTCTGTTGCAATGGGGTACACAGGCAACAACAACACAGGTTAGTTAAGGAGCTGGATACCTAAATTGTTACCTTTTCCTTTGTACAATTTTTCTCTTAATTTAATTTTGACGTCTTTTCACCCTTTCAGTAAAGCAGTGGACTGTGCACTAGAGATCATTTGAAAGTTTGACCAGTAGCACAGATAATGTAAATATATACTTCTTGTTCGGTATAAACCCTCCAGCCAAACAGGAAGTAGAGTTGCCGACAGCAGGAAATAGTCACATGATGTTTCCAGGTCACTTAACCAACTATAGCAACTGTTCAAACATGCATAAATTGTAACATCCTTAAGTATATTCACATGAACACTGAAATAAAAAATGCATTCGTTTCAGTGCTATTGCACAAAAATATTGAATATACCTCCTTTTAATCCTGCAAAACCAACCAAATTTAGAGCTACCTTATTTGATTGAAGGGGGCTTCTGTTTTACAAGATACATTGATTCTCAGAAGACTTCTATTTATATCTTTAAATCTCAGGGAAATTGCTGATTTGCCTGTACCTTGCTTTTATTTTAGTATTCTGGTTGTTCGCATGTGTCCCTACAAACCTGCATACTGTGGGGAGCTCTGGGGGGAGATAAATGAAATCTGGGAGTTAAGCCCTCAGTCAGCACCAGGTGCCAAACCCACAAAAAAACTAGCTTGATTTTTACTAAAATGACACTTTCCCCACCAGTGAAAGTTCTTTCATGTTCAGAAAAGTTATTTTGCTGTCTTGTGCACCCTGTTTTGTGTTGGCTTTGCCACCGGTGCGAGTGTTTACATGTGAATCAACGCAGCATGTTTCTTTCAGCCATTTACAAAAATCCAAATGTCTTATTGAGTAAATTAGGCAAAGCAAGAGCAGAAATAGGTCAGTTATTTAAATGAGACATAGTTGTTTCTTCACAGCAAGCTGCCTTTCTCCTGCCTTTGTGAATTGTGCCAATATATCAGTGAAGAAGGCAGAGAGAACAATAACTGGAGCAGAAATGCCAGAATTTTTATTCTGGGACTGTAGCTTCCCAGCTCCTTTTTATTCAGTGTCAGTGATGTTGGGATCTCCATGGAGCATCTCAGCAAACACGACTGAAAATGAAACATTCATCCACCATTCTGGATTCATGCACAGATCTCTTTAGACAGCTTAGAGATCCCTTCATTTCCCATTACTCCCATCTGCGCAGTATTTAGGATATCTAGCAGTGCAGTTAGAAGACTAACCATCAATAGCAGAAGTAATTGGATCTTTGTGATTGATTGACCCCCAAATTAAAACAACCCTTTATACCTCTGCCCAATTCTTTTCCCCACGGCGCTTCATGTTGAGGGTTTTTTCCTCATAGGAACCATTTAAATTCTTGGCTGTAATTTTGCTGACACATAAAGATCAGTTTACCAATCTACGTGGTATCAGGATTTAATGTATCGCCTTCAAGGTAGATGGGTAGAATCCCCAAAAGCATACTTTGGGATCATTCACTGAAAGGTGGCTATTGTAGGTTGGGGGAAGGGGTAAGTATGGTATCTCTAACTATTAGTATCTTGTATGGAGCTGTAAATTTGTGAGATTTGTTTTAGGCAATATGTGGAAGCCGGTTCGGTATTCCTAGACGTCCTATGGCTTGGAAGTAGGTTGACTTTAATGATTCAGTTATGAGACTGTTTTGGTTTTTTTAATGTTTGGTTTGTTGTTTTTTAGAGAACCCAGAGCTGATACCAAACACCTAGAGTGCCAGCTGTCACTTTATTTTAATACTGTCTTGCTGTGATCATTCCTTGGAGGGCATAGGAGTTCAACATTTTATTTGTTTTACATATATTATTTTTCACTTGTATTACTTTGGCTCTGTTGGCACTGTTTTGCACCATGGAAGACTTTGTTTCATAACTACTCTGTCTGCTCCTGGATTTTCCTTCAATGGGGGTTTCTGCAGAGGAACATTTCTTCACAGCCTCCATCCTACCCTTTTGTTCTTCTCCAAAAAGTGAATCGGTTTACTTCTATGTTTCTTAGAATCTGGTCCACATAAACACTTTCTATTTTAGTGCTAATGGATTATAGAATGTTTCCTTCATTAGGCTCCGACACCAGAGCACTCCAGTACAATTGTGATGGGGACCATATGAAATTCTAGTTAGGTGAATTCATCCCAGGCCAACAATTTCCCGTGATTGTTCAAGGGAGTAGACATAGGTGTACTAGAGTGCTTCCTGGCATCTTGTTTCTGTAAGCATTATAAAATCTGTCATTATGTGAAAGCTTGTGCTGCCACACGGGGTGGCGGTTGGGCCAAGTAGTCCACAATCTGTGCAGTTTACTGCATAGAAACCATTAAAGTGTTGCATGCAAATTAGCTGTAGAGTAAAGGTGGTGATTGGTGTTACCTCTCTCACAGTGATCTAGAACTCTTGGCATGGCATAGGTACATGCCTTATACCGCACGAATGTAATTCATAAAGTCAAAATGGCTGAGAACTTAAAAATTGGACAGTAACAGAACGTGAATCCCAGTGATGGTATTCTAAACATAAAGAGCTCTCAACCATGCCTGCAGCTGATTGCCATAGCTTCATGCTGACTCAGCAGACTTTCTAGGCTTAAGAATGACACACAGTGACAATCCTGGAATCTTCATATAGGTATGCATGATACTTTACAGTTAAAGTAGGTCAAGTCTTGTTCTTAACATTTCTGAGCCTGTAACCCCACCACTTCTCTGTAGGAGGTTGCTAAAATTTCTCTCTGGTACTTCTTGTTTGCTTTCCAATCATTGCTGCTGCTGGTGGAACTTAGTGTAGACAAAGTGCTAGCAGCAAATGGCACTTTAAAAAGTGATGTAACCTGTTCTGAGCATGGTTAAACTTGGTGCTGAAAACACTGGCACCTACACAGTCATTTCACTGGCTTCCCTGTTGCTCTATATTGTCCTTCCTTCCAAGGCCCTGGTCTCTCTCTGTGTTTCTCTCCCACCCTTGCTTCTCAGTCAGTGACACCAGCCTTTCTCCTTGCAACCATGCCACTGTCTGTGCTTCCTCTTCAGCTTAGAAAACCCCCTGAATCCTTCTGCCAGTGTGCTTCCTGCACCTCGTTAGGTTCCTCCGAAGGTCAACCTCAAAGAGTATGAGGGGAGGGAAAGTGGCAGTTGTTTAAAAAGCAGAAACCTAAATGTAATGGAACAATCACGATGTCCATGCCTTGAGTAACGCTGTGATGTTTGTCACTTGTCCTCCCTTTCCCTCTGTCATCATCCCCTTGTCCATTTGACCCTGCCCTGCCTTGTTATGTTAGTGTTGTAAACTGTCTTTGAGAGGCACTGAGCACATTGCCCCAGGCACTCGGGGCTCTCTACGCTTACAGCGCTGCGGCAGTGCAGCTGCACCTCTGTTGGGCTTAGTGAAGATGCTCTCTGCACCTCCCTTAAGCCTAGAGGCCCCCCGTGCACAGCACTCCTACACCAGGGTTTAGGGTGATATAACTACGTTGCTCCGGGTGTGGATTTTCCACACAGAGCTATACCGGCATATGTTCCCAGCAGAGACCAAGTCTCAGAGAATTATATGCCTGAAAGTCATAAGCTGAAAAATCATTGTCTTCAAGAAATGGTTACTTTGGTCAAACAGGGGGAAACATTTTTTACAGTAGTGAGACTTGATCCCGACTCCTCACCATTAGGTTAAATCCAATAAGGGTGATTCAGAGGTGCAAGCTGAATGATGTATAGTAATAAGACTCCTAGAAAAGGAGGGGCCGTCTTTCTCATGCGCCCTTCATTCACACTGTGTAATGCACTCGAAAAACCTGTAAAGGCTCAGGCACACCACACCCACTGCACTTGCCTTTGATAACATTCACATTTAGGCTTCAGAAATGAGTCTCCTAGTGGCTAACTGGCTGTGATACTCGCTTTCCTGCATCATCGGGGGCAACCTTCATGTACACATACATTGCTCAGGCCCTGGTAAACGGTGACTGGTTCACTTCCTATTGATGATGAAATGTTGCATCATGGGAGAAGGTGAGTTTGTGTGGGGGCTAGTGCTATGTGCAGAGAGATGCATTCGGATTTTCTGTATTTCTGTTTAACATTAAGAGAACAAGTTCCTCTCCTCCCAAAAAGAGCCTTGCTGGGAAAGTCCAATGCTGGTGTCAAACCAAAAATTATCACATTACGGGTAAAAGACAGTCCGAGAGGGGTGTCTACCTGAGGTTTCTTTGCTAAGGATTTTTCCATCAGTGCTAGGGCGACCAGACAGCAAATGTGAACAATTGGGACAGGGGTTGGGGGTAATAGGAGCCTATATAAGAAAAAGACCCAAAATTCAGGACTGACCCTATAAAATCAGGACATCTGGTCACCCTAATCAGTGCTGTCACCAGTTCAGCTTCACCACTGGGCAGACTTGTGCAGAGGAGGCATCAGGAGACAATTGTTTTATGCATGCTCAAAGCAGATCAGTGTGACTGATTAAAAGTCCTGTGGCTGCATGCCTCCTAGTGATCCTGCTATTGCTGCTGGGCGTGGAGCTTGGTGGAGTTATTGACAGCAATAACCAAAAGCTTTGGGTAGAAAAGCCTGATGTAGGCAGGGACTCCTGGGGGGGAGGGGGGAATAATTTGAGAATTAGAGTGTGCAGTGGGGTTGTAAAATGATGCACTAAACAATAGTCAGAGGCAGTGGATGTGGCCATCTCTATTCCCAGCATGTCAGCCCTGGCCTCTGGTTGGCTGGCAGAAATGAAGCAGCAGATGTAATAATTAATATCCAGGTTGCTATAGTGACCTAGCGAGCTGTAGTGCTAAAAGCAGTAATTTCTCCATTTTGACTTCCTTCCCTGTGCGCGCATTTGCACACTATTTAAAGGGAGCAACGTGAATCATTTTCTAGCTGAAAGAAGTTGTTGTTGAGTAAGCTCAACTGGCAACAAATGTTCTCCAGGATGTCAGAACTCTCCCATTAAACTCTGCTTCAGCTCTAATGATCTCAACCAAGATGTGTACAGAATATAATGGAGGCAACACTGTTAGCTTACACAGTAGCTCAGGATTTCACTGGCTGCAGGTTGGGAGAGTAGCCAGAACATCCGGAAGCTGCTGGTGTAGACAATGGAAGAAGGGCCAACAGCATTACAGCTACGGAGACTGAGTCTCCACATCATTTACTGTAAGCCTTTAAGCTCTCGTAGCTTTGTGTGAGGATGTAGTGCTGTTCTCCTTTCCACCCCACCTCTTTTGTGTGTGTGAGAGAGAAAGGGCTACTGATATTGTATTTTTTCACACACACACAAGTACTCTGGTACTGCAGTTCTGTTGGCTTTGGTCCCCACACCTGCCCTGTGTTTTTCATAACTCCTTGGCAATCGCTACTCTAAACTCTCCAAAAAGACAGTATAGGCAGAAACCCAGCTTTCAGCTTCTGCCTCAGCAGTTTGCCAGCTGCCCATCTATCGTATGTCGTCCATGGATTTTATACAGAGAAATGGATCAGAAGTTGTGATACAAAACAGTGAAGGGGGGAAATCATTTCAAAAACACGGTCCAGTTTATATTAGCATGCAGTTAAAACTGTCATACAGAGCCCTTCCAAGGGAGAATTTAACTGAGGCTGCATGGCTACTATCATCACTTTTATTTTGGACATCAAACTGGGCCAGGTTTAAGGAAGGGCTGCATTCATTTCTGCGAGTGCTCTGCACCTGCTGATGGGGAAAGCTGGGATGACGGTTCTCATTCAGAAGGGCCCTAAATTATTCCCACTTCAGAGGGAAATCATCTGGGTAAGTGCAGTGATATAAGCACTTCAGTGTGGGATGGCTTCCACATGTTGTGTCCCTTACAGAATTCAGTTACTCTTGGTGATGGATGTTTAATACTGGAAAATCATTGGCCCATGTGCGATCTTTGGTGGCAAATGGCTGAGTAGCCCTGTATTCCTGTGATCTTGGAAGGCAAAGCCTAGCATCTCCAATACATCTAGAGGTTGAATGACACAGCCCAGATACAGTCAAAATGTTCTTGTTTCCCTGTGTGTGGTAGGAAAGCACATTTGCACAGGTATTTGCAGTTGTTTTTCAGAATTTCTACATGGAGTTTCTCATGCTATAGATTCCTTGTACTGTTGTAAATCCATGCTGCAGTCTGTTTCACAGTCATCCTCCAAGCAGGCTGTTAGCCTCGTGTCTGAAAGGTCATTCCAGATCTGGCCTGTATATTAATCAGGGCTTACAACTTAGCCTGGGAGCACGCCTTCATTCATCTCCCTGGGTGCCTTTATTTTATTGATCTGTATATTGTGATACAGCATGGCCAGAGGGCAGCATAAGAGTGTTAGCAGGGGGCCTTATTCCCTGCCAAGGGAGGAAGGTTTGCTTTAGATTAACTAGAGCACCTGACTCCAGTTAGAGCACCTGACTCCAGT
>NC_133789.1:14616232-14703938 GCF_003597395.2 Chelonoidis abingdonii
GACACTAGGGGAGTGATTAAGAACTGGTTCAGAGGCAAGCAATAGCGCCCTGAACCTACCCCAGAGAAGAGAAAGCGCGAGACCCAGCAGAACAGTACCGGCAGTTTGCCACAATATGCATTTATAGTGCAGGGTTCCTGGCATGCTAGTTGAACGAGTTGATGTTTTTATCTTAATCCTTCTAGACAGAAAGGCCTTGATTCATATATCCCTGGTATAAGTGGTTCATTGAATGAGCAGGCTTGCTATCAAGCCTTGCTATCAAGCCTCTTTGCAACATTTGATTCTAATAGAGAGCAGAAAGTAGGGATGAGAAGTGACTCTCAATGCTTCCTGAAGAGTCAAAGGAAATCTAATGGAAAACATGCTAGTTTACAGCGGAGGTACTAGTTTAGGAATTATGCTGCATCCAATGGCAGTTGTTAGAAGGTTTCAAGAATTAGGACAATTTAGCTAGAAAATGAAGATGTGGTGGGAGCAATTGCAATGTGTAACCTAAATTTGTATAACCTA
Organism: Chelonoidis abingdonii; assembly: GCF_003597395.2. Lineage (NCBI taxonomy): Eukaryota > Metazoa > Chordata > Testudines > Testudinidae > Chelonoidis > Chelonoidis abingdonii. The sequence continues at coordinate 14,616,746 of NC_133789.1, forward strand.
ACAAGTATAGTACAAGCAGAGGCAATGAAAACTGTGCCCCTGCTGCCATTGTCTGCCTAATCCCTGATCTAATGGTAACAAGATGATTATGCAGCCATTTAAATTGTCTCAAAACTGTGGGTAATTTCTTAATTGTTTCATAATAGTGATCCAGAATTTGTCTGTAGTCCACATGGAATCAAGTGTAACCAATGCAATACTGTCTTAGTGAGTCTGCAGACATCCCAAAACAAGCTATTGGTGTTGATTCTGGAACCTAATGATTATGATTTAAATATCAAAATTAACTTTTTCATTGCTGAACATTTTAGCACAGCATCAAGATGTCTGAATCTTCCATTGTTGTTGGAAATGTAATGGCATATGATAAGTAGCAGTTGTACAAAACATGAAGGCAAAGACAGAGGAGACACTTCCTGGTATCAACGCTCAAACTACTTCCCACGCCTTTGGTGCCAGAAGCTTCAGTTGTGCAGTGGCCCAGCTTTCTCAGTCTCCATCTTCCCCACACCAAGGCCCACAATTTGTTTGCTCATTTTCAATACATAAACCTCCAGCAGGTCGGCAACTTTTAACTTTAGGGGGAGCGTAAAATAAATTGAATTCAATGTCAAACCAGAATGGGAGGGAGGGAGGGCTGGGAGAGGGCGCAGTTCTGCATATTGATGGATTCCCCAGCATGTTATGCTGTACTAGAGCACTGCACAGGACAAGGGGCCATGCTCTCAGGTATCGCTTCTGGTGGCACCAGCAGTGCAGCCGGCACACCCACTCAGTTGCTGTTGGGCTTGCTGTTACTGCCCATTGGGACAGGGGTTCTCAGGACAAGTTACTTGTTGGCCTCACACTTTTCTCTAAAATACTTAATTAGCTTTAGGAAAAACAAATACATCTGCACATATACACGTGGAAATCATTGTCGTTTATTTATTGCTAGCTAGTAAGTCTATTGTGAAAAGTGATATTAACAAATATCATGGCTGGGGGAGGCAGCAGGGTGCTGCAGCCTGATGCGCCGCAGCTGGTGGACAGAGCCCGAAGCTGCGTGGCTGGAGCCTGGGGCCTGCCGCCATGCAGCTAGAACTAGTGCCTGAAGCCTCACAGCCAGAGCCTGCTGCCCTGCCACCGCAGGCCTGAAGCCCAAAGCCTGAGTCCCACTGCCCCAGGAAGGTGGGGATCTCACTGGCTACCTGCTCCTCCAGCGTTGTGCCCCATGTGTCTGGTGAAGGGGCAGGGGCCAGTCCCTCCTGTTGGCCCCAGCAACCACCACCAAGGTGATGCATCCAGGAGCATGAGGGATGGGGAGGTGCTGCTGCTTTGCCCCCACCCCAATAACAGCCTAGGAGGCGGTGGCCACAAGAAAAGCCCCTGGTGGCCGCATTTGAGAAACACTGCACTAGGGTGTGAATTGGCTTGGCAGGTTCTGGGGTGAGCACTAGAGCTAGCTGGGGGAATTCTGACTTTTCACTTGATGTTTTTTTCCAATGACAAATTGGAACAAAAATCTGAAACTTTCTGCAAAACAGAATTTTTCCAAAAAATGTGTGTCAGGTCAATTGAAACACTTTGTTTCAATTTTGACTTTTTGAATTTTACTTTATTTTTAATTTTATTTATATTATAAATGTTGCTATTTCAAAATAAAAATAATTTCAAAATGAAAAATCAATACCTACCATTCTGATAAGGTCTAAATAGAACATTTCAACCTTCTTGAAGTGTTTAGTTTGGATTTATTTATTTTTTTAACAAAACCTCAAAATCAAGGTGTTGCTGAGGAGCCTGTCAACTTCAATGAAATGACATTTTCCACCAGAAAAATGTTCTGTCAGAAAATGTTTGACCAGCTCCAGTGAACACTTGTCTGTTAGGAACTAAATTATGTCATGTGCTGAAGATATTCCAGGAAACAGGAAATCTATACAGGATGCATCATCTTAAGTGTATAGCTGAATCTATAGTTTAGAATCTATAGCAGCAAGCAGTAAGTGTCTGAAAAGGCATGTACTGTTTTAAAAATGTCTCAGCATAGCAATGCCTTTATGTTCTGCAGATGTGAAACATACTGACTGACATTCCTCCTTTACTTCGATTATATCCAGCATGCATGCAGTTGGGGGGTGGCAGGGAAACAGTTTCTATTAATAACCAAAATGTGGTAATGAGATGATAGTATATTTTATAGCTGATCTCAGGTTCCCAAAGTAAATCTCTCCCCTCTGATTGTGCCTCTCTCTGCTGCCAGTCAGATTAGAGGCAGTGGTGAGAATAAGTCCTTGCTTCAACTTAAATTTTAGCAGTTTAGCATATGAGGCATTTGACTCAGTTTAATGGTGGAATGTGGCTTTATCTAGGCGCTTTGTGGGGTCCTGATTTTTACACGATACAGTTTGATCAGATTCCGTTTTGATTTCTATATAAAAGTTTACAAGTAGGGGAGGGGAAGAGAAATTATGTGATTCCTCATTCCCTATGCTTGCAGTCCAGTATTCCATCCATGGACTGCCTTGGAATGAAATGCCTTGTCCATGCTTCCTCTAGATGTAGTAAGAGTTTTGTTCTGTTGCTGTGCTCTCGTGTAGCTTGACCTCACCTGCTTTGAAAGACTGCCCCTGTGTTACTGACACATCTGTACCCCCGTTCTCAAGGAGGCTCTCCAAAGCAGTTTGCAGAACTACCTGAGGGTCGCAGCTCATGCAATCTATCCATCACAGCCGGACTAGGAACTGAATCCTTACTGCTTCAGAGGTCTTCTTCCCTCCTCCCAACCGATTCAAAAGTAAATAGATTAGACCATTGGTCTGCCTCAGTCCGGTATGCTGTCGCTTTCCTCACCAGGTTAGACCATTGGTTGGCTAGTCCAGTAGCGTGCCTGGCTGTGACCAATGCCTGGGGCTTCAGACAAAGGTGAACTGCCCAGTGCTGTAATTGGAAGGGAGAGAAGAAGCATCCACCTTCCTGATCCCAGTGGTGGTCATCTTATGCCCGGAAGCAAGCGAATCATAGTTTTCCCTGGAATAGCTGCAAATATTTAACAGTGCTGTGACTTTCAAGCACCAGGTAAGCACTGTTTGACTAGTTCTCTCTAGGGTCATGACACTTAACGTTTCACTTTATAAAACAGTTGTTTTGTCTGTTCCGTTTGGTTTGGGTGCCATCTGACATTAAGTTCAAGCAGATAAAACTGATGAATCTACCACAGATATGACATAACAACAGCATTACAACATTGTGGCCGCTGCTGTCTTCAACATCTTCAGACACAGGCATCCTGTGATGCCTCTAAGATGAATGCATGGTGGAGTTCTGTGTTTCTTGTAGCTCCCATGATAGACTGAGGACCACTGACTGAAACAGAAATAGTTTAACAGTTCTTTAGACAGCGGGAAGAGCAAACTACATATTGAACAAGTGACTTTTGTAGCTTATACGTGAATAAAAGGAAAGAAACTGCTGGTAAAGGCATTGGAGTGGGAGCCAGCAGATGGGTGTTCTAATTACTTGCTTCGCTATAGAATTGCTGTATGACTTTGGGCAAGCCACTTAAACTCTCTGTTCCTACTCCATCTGTAATGAGGAATTGAATGAATTGATATTTGCAGCACGCTTTGAAATTCTCTGATGGAGGGTACTATGTTTGTCCAAAGGATACAATCATGATATACCATACCATGTATTTATACGGTGGAAGTCAATGTGCAATTACAGCTTTTAGCATGATTGTTCAGTTCTAGATCACTCCAAATCCACTTCCTATGGTGCTGAGGTTACCTGCCTGATCAGGAGACATTTGGGAGCAAAGATCAGATTGGAACCAGTTTCTTTGCTGCATTCAAAGGCAGAAAGGAATTTCACAGCTTCAAGTGTTGCTTGGGTCCAGGTAGAAAATCTCACATCATGCCGAAGGGCCAGTTAGGGTCACTTTGAACCCATTAAAGTGGGTTGGCATTAAAATGCTTTAAAGGACCCACTCTGCTCTTCCACAGTGGAAATTTAGCTTCTGTATATGAGTTTTCCTTTATTCAGATAAAGTTTCCTTTTATTATTCTCACATCCATTTCTCAGCTTTCACTTACATTAACACCAAGTGTCAGCTAATATTGTTTTATGGAGCAAGGCACTAAAAGGCAAGTCCTTATCTCTAAAATTCAGTAACTTTTTGTTAAAACATGGTGTTTCTCTCTCTCTTTCTCTGTGAAAGCTCAAAGCAGCATTGCACAAGACAGGTTTAGAAAGCTCTCTGTGGTTTAGGATGCCAGCATAACCCTGTGCATGAACATGTATTCAGCCTCGTGCATGTTTCAGAGTAGGCAAAATGTTACTTCTTCTTTGAGTGGTTCTTCATGTCCATTCCAAGCAGGTGTGTGCGCGCGCCACGTGCACGCCAGCCGGAAGATATTCCCCTAGCAGCGTCTGTAGGGTCGACCCGGGCGCCCCCTGGAGTGGCGTCACTACAGCGCCCTATAAAGGGGCCTGCTGACCCTTCACCCCCTCAGTTCCTTCTTACCGTCGGTGACGGGTCCCCCGGGTTTAAACTCTGCAAGGACTGTGGGAAATTCATGCCCAAGAGTGACCCGCACTCTGCTTGTTTGAGGTGCCTCAGAGAGAGCCACCAAAAGGACTGGTGCTCTATCTGAAGGGGCTTCCGCCCAAGAACTCTCAAAGACAGAGCTCAACGACTTAGAGTCCTCCTGATGGAGGCTGCCCTGTGGCCATCCTCAGACCCGGAACCAGCCGAGGCGGTGCCCAGCACGTCTTCCTCGGTGCAGAGCACCCCAGCACCGGCATCAGAACTTAGGGCCTAGCCCAAGTCTTCCAAAACCCGGCACCAAACGGAGTCGGGTCATAGGAAGTCAGCCTTGGTGCAGCACCACTCACCGTCTCCAGTGCCTGCTAAGAAGAGGAAGCCGGTGAGGGAACGGTCACTCCACCAGGACCCCCAGAGTCCGACGCTGTCCGTGGGTGCAAGCGGACAGGCTGGGCTACAGCCCTCGGCTGCTCCGTTGACTCCCGCACTGCAGAGAGGGCGGTCGAGTCCAGACCGACCTAGATCCCCGGACCTCAGCGGAGGCTTGCGCCTGCCCTCAACACCGGAGGCATTCGAGGTGGCCCCAGACTTGATGGGACTCCCGGCGCCAGCCTCCCCGCACTGTAGTAGGGAGTTGCCTACCACGGCCCGTCCCCCAGTACAATCGAGGGGCAAGCCGGCCATGCTGTCGCCTCCCTCCCCGCCCTGCACTGCTAGGGCGGCACCGGACCAGATGGGAGGTTCCTCGCCGCCTCAGCATCGCTCTCCAATGACATAGGGTGCTGCTCCTCCCAGGTCCTCTTACTCAGAGACTTCAGACTCAGAGGCAGACTCCTACCGCTCAAGCCGGTCATGGAGCAGGAGATCGGTTTCGGAGGTGAGCCACCAGCCTTGTCCACAGTGGCAGCAGCAATGACATCCTCCCTCACAGTGGCCGTTTTGGACCCCCTGGGCCTACCACCAGTTGGTAGGCCAGGCATTGGGTCCTCGATCAAGGTTGGCATCGGTCTCCTTGGCATTGGTGGCCCCGGCGCAGTTGCCTCCTCCACCAGCACTGTCGCCGGGTAGGGGTGTGCCATATTCAAGTTCAGCACCCCCTAGCCGGGCAGCGGCACCAGCAGTGACTACAGTTCAGGCTCAACAGGCACTGCCTGATACGCCAAGCTGCTCACTGGCGACCCTGGTTCTGGTCGTGGTGCCGCATTTAGAATCAGAACTAGCCCTGCAACCACAGAACCATGTGCCGCAGGACCCTGAAGGGTTACATGCACCTGAGGAAGAGCCAATTCAAGTAATTTCCTTGTCTTCCTCCCCGGGCGAAGCAGTCTCGGGCATGACTGCTGCACTGGCCCTGGAGGACACTCGGATCCTCCAACAACTGCTCAGGTAAGCAGCTCAGAGCCTCGCAATCCAGGCTGAGGAAATAGAGGTGGACGCGGATCCGGTAGTAGACATCCTGGCTCCCTCAGGGCAATCCAGGCTGAGGAAATAGAGGTGGACGCGGATCCGGTAGTAGACATCCTGGCTCCCTCAGGGCCATCCTGGGTGGCTCTTCCGTTGATCAAGACCATAGCGGATATGTCCTGTACCCTACGGCAGATGTCAGCCTCACTGGCCCCTACTGCCAAGAGAATGGAACGGCGTTATTTCATCCCCTCTAAGGGGCTCGAACACTTGTACACTCACGCCCCGCCTCCCCCCCCGGACTCCCTGGTGGTGGACGTAGCCAACCAATGGGAGCGTCAAGGGTTTCAGGGGTCAACACCAAAGAACAGGGATGCCAAAAGGCTTGACCTCTTTGGTAGAAAGGTGTACTCTACGGCAGGCCTACAACTCCGTATTGCCAACCAACAGGCGACCGTAAGCTGATATGGTCATAACACATGTTCAGCCATGTCAAAGTTTACGGAGCTCCTCCCCCAGGACTCGAGGTCAGAGTTTTCAGCCCCAGTGGAGGAGGGGAAACTGATTTCCCGAGCCTCTCTCCAGGTGGCCCTAGATGTGGTGGACTCAGCCTCTTGCACCCTGGTCACGGGCCTGGTTATGAGGCGGGGAGCCTGGCTCCAGGTCTCAGGCCTTCCCTATGAGGTCCAGCAAACCATTCAGGGCCTCCCCTTCGAGAGGCAGATGCTGTTTTCAGAGAAAATGGACAAGTGTCTCCATAGCCTAAAGGACTCAAGGGCCACGCTTCGCTCGCTGGGCTTGCATACCCCTGCGACCCAGCGCAGGCAGTTTAGGCCGCAGGTGGCCTCACACCCCTACCAGCCTCAGACTCGCCAGGAGCTAGGGCACAGGCAGGGCAGAAATGGCAGGAGGCGTCACGAGCGCCACCTCTCCAGCCAGGCGTCTGGTCAGTCGAGGCCGTCATCAGGGTCTAGGCCCCCTGTTTGATGGTACGGTCGAGGGCAACCTGCCTATCGGGACTCTGGATCCTTCTACCCCTACCTTTGGGTCACGTCTGTCCCCCTTCTACCATGCCTGGTCCCGAATCACGTTGGACAGCTGCGTGCTCTGCACGGTAGAGAGGGGATGTTCTATCCAGTTTTCCTCCCTCCCGCCCCACCAGCCCCCCTCCCCATCCCTCTTCAAGGACCCCTCTCATGAGCAACTTCTAATTCAAGAAGTGCAGTCCCCCATGGAGACAGGGGCGGTGGAGGAAGTCCCTCGAGAGCTCAGGGGCAAAGGCTTCTACTCCCAGTATTTCCTAATACCAAAGGCGAAAGGGGGCCTGAGACCCATCCTGAACTTGCAGCGACTGAAAAAGTTTGTACAAAAGCTCAAGTTCCGCATGGTCTCCTTGTCCTCGATCATTCCCTCCCTGGATCCAGGAGATTGGTACGCCGCCCTCGACTTAAAGGACGCTTATTTCCACATTGCCGTAATTCCCCAACACTGTCGGTACCTCAGGTTCGTTGTGGCCAATGCCCATCTGCAGTTGACGGTGCTCCCGTTTGGCCTGTCAGCTGCCCCAAGGGTCTTCACGAAGTGCATGGCAGTTGTGGCAGCCTTCCTGCACAGGCGGGGCATCCAGGTATTCCCCTACCTGGACGATTGGCTCATAAAGGGCCATACCAAGGTGCAGGTGGAGGCTCAGGTGTTGTTCATCAGGCGGACCTTTCTTAATCTCAGCCTCCTCTTGAACGAAGCCAAGTCCACCCTGTCTCCTACGAAACGAATACAGTTCATAGGGGCGGTCCTGGACTTCACCCACACCAGATCGTTCTTTGGAATCCAGGTTCCACGCGATTTCCGAGCTCATCCTCGGACTGCAACGTGCCCCGATTACCACAGCCTGGATCTGCCTCCGGCTGTTGGGTCACATGACGGTGTGCACCTATGTGGTAAATCATGCCAGACTGCTGCTTCGTCCTTAGTCCTAGTTAGCAACAGTATACCGCCTGGCCAGGGACCCCTAGGACTCAGTGGTGTCCATTTCCCCCTTGGTGCTGAGTTCGCTACGGTGGTGGCTCGACCTGCAGAAAGTGTGCATGGGCATCCCCTTCACTGCCCCTCAACCCTCCCTCTCTCTGGTAACGGATGCCTCGAATCGGGGTTGGGAGCGCACCTGGGAAATCTCAGGATACAGGGCTTGTGGTTGCCAGAAGACCTTGAGTTGCATATCAGTGTCAGGGAGCTGAGAGCGGTCCGCCTGGCTTGCTTGACCTTCCGGTCCCACCTGGCCAGCAGATGTGTTTCAGTCCTCTCGGACAACACATGGGCAGCCTTTTATATCAACAAACAGGGAGGTGCACTCTCCTGTCCCTGTGCAGGGAAGCCCTCGCGTGTGGGATTTCTGTGTCCACAATGCTACTCACCTGGCAGCGTTCTACCTTCCGGGGGAGCAGAACAGCCTGGCGGACACCCTCAGCCACTCGTTCCGGGGTCATGAGTGGTCCCTCCGATGGGACGTGGTATGCTCAATCTTCCAGCTCTGGGGCTTTCCCCAGTTAGACCTGTTCGCCGCAAGAGAAAACAGGAAGTGCTGACGGTTCTGCTCCCTCCTGGGCCGCAGTCTGGGGTCTCTGTCGGATTCCTTCCTCCAGTCTTCGGGGGTCGGTCTGCTCTACGCCTTTCCTCCGATCCCTCTGATGCACAGGGTGATTTTGAAGATCCGCAGGGACTACACACAGGTAATTACGATAGCTCCGGCGTAGCCGCGCCAACACTGGTACACGTCACTCCTGCACATGTCCATTCAGACGCCCCTGACACTGCCCCTGCTTCCGGACCTGATCACGCAGGACCGGGGCTCCCTCCGCCACCCGAACCTCGAATCTCTCCACCTCACAGCCTGGATGCTCCATGGCTGAACCTGGTGGAGATGCAGTGCTCCCAGCAGGTCAGACAAGTGCTGCTCGGTAGTAGGAAACCATCAACCAAGGCCATCTACCTGGCCAAATGGAAGCGCTTCTACATATGGTTGGGTCAGCGAGGTCACAATCCTCTGGGGGTCCCAATCCCTGTTATTCTAGACTGTTTGCTCCACCTCAGACAACTGGGCCTCTCACTCTCCTTGACTCGCGTTCACTTGGCGGCCATCTCGGCTTTCCATCCAGGAAAGGGGGGTACCTCGATGTTTGTGAGCCCGCTGGTGGGGCGTTTCCTCAAGGGTATGGACAGGCTATTTCCGCGTGTTCGTCAGCCAGCTCCTGCCTGGGACTTGAGTCTGGTCCTCTCCACCCTCTCGGGACCTCCCTTTGAGCCCCTGGCTTCGTGCTCCCTGTTGTACTTGTCGTATAAGACCGCCTTCCTGGTGGCAATCACCTCAGCCAAGAGGGTGTCGGAGCTCAGGATGTTAACATCCGAGCCCTCGTACACTGTCTTTTATAAGGACAAGGTCCAACTTAGACCTCACCCGGCCTTCCTCCCCAAGGTCGTCTTACAGTTCCACATGGGACAAGATATCTTTCTCCCAGTATTTTATCCGAAACCACACTCTTCCAGTGAGGAGCAGAGGTTACATTCCCTGGATGTCCGCAGGGTCTTAGCCTTTTACATCGAGCATACCAAACCGTTCAGATGCTCGATGCAGCTCTTCATCGCGGGGGTGGATAGGATGAAAGGGCTCCCAGTCTCCTCTCAGCGAATCTCTTCATGGATTGCGACCTGCATCCGGGAATGCTACCACATAGCTAAGACCCCAGTCCCTCTGGTCACAGCCCACACCACGAGGGCGCAGGCCTCCTCTGTGGTATTCCTGGCTCAGATCCCGACTCAGGAGATTTGTAGGGCAGCCACGTGATCCTCCATGCACACGTTCACGTTGCACTACGCCATCACGCACCAGGCTGGGAATGATGCAGCCTTTGGTCGTGCAGTTCTCCAGTCAGCAGTGAACTCCGACCCCACCACCTAGGTTCAGGCTTGTGAGTCATTTGCTTGGAATGGACATGAACAACCACTTGAAGAAGAAAAAATGGTTACCCACCTTTTAGTAACTGTTATTCTTCGAGATGTAGTATTCATGTCCATTCCAACACCCACCCTCCTGCCCCTCTGTCGGAGTGCCGGCAAGAAGGAACTGAGGGGGTGGAGGGTCGGCGGGCCCCTTTATAGGGTGCCGTATTGGCGCCACTCCAGGGGGCGCCTGGGCCGACCCTATGGACGCTGCTAGGGGAAAATCTTCTGGCTGGTGTGCACGTGGCGCGGACACACCTGCTTGGAATGGACATGAACCACACATCTCGAAGAACAACAGTCACTAAAAGGTGGGTAACCGTTTTATATACAATATTAGTCAAAAACAAATATGGCCATCTAGTTACATTTAAAGTGTGAGTGGAGAGGAGTGGTTTGGACCACAAAAATGATTTCTAATTGTTCCACTCTTATCTATGGCTTCGTACTACTTATAGGGAAAAGTCTAGAGTGGTACAAAACCCAATGTCAGACAGGCTGTTCATGGCTTGGTTTGGATGATGTTGAAACAAGAAAGGTTGAGATCTTTACCTTATTCTGACTGCGAAGTTTGCATAAAAGGAGTCAGGAAGTTATCTATCAAGGTAGTTGGCTGCCAGTCAGTCACATCCTTCAGCCTCTTGTGGGCTGCTAAGCCTTACAGTATTACCAGCTGCACTTTAATTAGAGCTGGGTGAAGAAAAGTATTCCATCTCATCAAGGATTTCACTCTTCTGAAGTTTGGTTCCATTTTGATTTGGAACAAAACCCACAAAAATTGAAATGTCTGTGAGGGGATGGAGCCCCAGCTTTGGGGCAGTCCACCCGGTGGGCTGCTGCAGACCCTGGAAGTCCTGGCATCCTCAGGAGCCAAGATGGCAAGAAATTACCTATGAGTGAGAAATTACTGGGACATATAACCTTCCACGTTTCATTGACTGGCAGAGCCATGTAGCTTTTGAAAATTTTACTCTTAACTGCTTGCCCCTAGAAAGGAACAGAGGGGAAAGTTTACACCCTTGTTGACTGTACTGTGTCCTACTTTTGGGAATTTGCAAGGGCCCTTCAGACTACAGGGCTATCAGTCCCACACCTTTCACCAGAATGTAATTTTCATAAAGGGGATGTGTATGTGAGCCTATTCATGCCCCTCAGTGCCCACACAAAGGACTATATTTTACATAATCATTTAAAGCAGACAAGGGGGCTGGAGATGCCATGTACTCTAGATACATGGACGAAGACAACTAAGTAGCTGGGCCATTTTTGGTACATTTGAGGTGAGCTCAGAGGGTGCCTCTCCTGAGTTACCCTTTCTCTTCTAACTCAGGTTTCAGGTTACATTGATCTCAGTAACACAACACTGTACATACTTGCCATATGAACTGCACATCAAGAAATCACAGTCAGTGTCAGAAGACCACTAGTTCCCAGGAGTGTCTTGTATCTGTTCAAACTGTTGCGCCACTGTTAAATTGTCACAGTCGGTGTCTTTGTGAATTTGTTTTTGTCACAGGAATTCCTTTTAGCCAGACTAGCCAATATCCTGTCTCTGAAGGTGCAAGAAATCCCACAGTGGTCATATGTGGGATAATTCCCTCCCCACATCTTACCCTTACAGCTAGATATTGGCTTTAGCTCTGAGGCAGGATGTTTTGTATTCCTTGCACATTTTTTGTTAGCATTAACTGTATTAACTCTGGATATTCTTGTTATCCATAAAACTGCCCAGTCCATCTTTGAATTTTGCTAAGTTTTTGACCTTAATGATATCCTATAGCAGAGAGTTCCACTGTCTATTCACATGTTGTTTGAAAAAAGTATTTTTGTTTCAATTTTGAATTTTCCACCTTTCAATGTCACTGTATTAATATTTGTTCCTTTGTTTTTGTGTTATGAGCCAGGGAGAACAGAAGCTCCCAATCTACCTTCTCTAGACCATTTATTATTTATATACATTAGCATGGCCTCTCTTATACATACTGCTTTCTAAGGAATGCAGTTCCAGTCTTTTCACCCTGCCTTCATATGAGAACTTTTCCATGCCCCTAATCATTCTCATCACCATTCTCTGAACCCCCTCTAGTACTGCACACCCTATTGCAGATAAGGCTGCACTGTTGACTTATACAATGGCATAATATTTTCCATATTATTCTCAGTCCTATTCCTATTATTTCCTAACATCTTGTTTGCTTTTTAATTGCAGCTGCACATTGAGCAGAGGTCTTAATTGACCTCTTGACCAGGTCTCTTTCTTAAGTTGATGCAGTTATCTTCGAACCCTGTAAGGGGACACCCACTGTTAACCTTTTGCTATGATTAAAATTGGCCATTTATTCATAGTCTTTGTTTCCCATCTCCTAGCCAGATGCATGGCAATACTTTGCCCCTCTTCCCATGATGACTGCACACATCTTTTGTGGAAATTTGTCCAAGGACTCTTGAAAGTCTAAAATGTCAAACCCTTGTCCTTTTCCTCTACTTTGCTAATACATTCAGAGAATTCTGGTAACTTAGTGAGGCAGTATTTTCCTTTGCAGAAATTGCACTGATTAGACCCTATTGTGTCATGACCTTCTAGGAGTCTGAATATGCCACTTTCTAACTATGTTTTCAGCCAGTTTACCAGGTATATATATATAAGGCTTCATAGTCTCTTATTTCTTGGACTACCCCGGAGCCTATTTTAAATACAGGTGTAATACTGTACTTTCAAGTCCTCGGGTACAGTAGCTGTTTCTATTTATAGTGCATAATTTTGCTAGCAGCTCAGTGACTTCATACTTAACCTTCTTTAGAACTCTTGGATGGACCATCTGGGCCTGGTGACTATTGCTCTTTAAATAGTCAGTTGTTCCAGAACCTCCTCTTCTGACCTCTCAAACTCTGATAGCAGCTTATCTTTATTACCAGAAAAGAGCAGGTCCAGTGTAGAGATCTCCCAACATTCTCAGTGGGGAAGACTTTTCTAAAGATGTCCTGTAGCTTCTCAGCAATGTCCTATCTTCCTTAAACTGCTCCCTGCTGGTGATTCAGCTGGCCCAGGGCTTCTTTTGCAGGCTTCCTGTTTCTGATATACTTGAGCTATCTGCTCTTTGAAATCCACCTTGGTTCTCCCATTTTCCCTCTTGCATGTCACCTGCTGTAATTTCTGCTCGTGTTTATCTCCTTCCCTGGGGTTACAGTTTTGAATTTTGAAGGACTTGAATAACCTCCCAACCTTGCTATTTAGTAAGCCAGACTGGCTCATTCCTTGCCTTCCAAGTTCCTTTTTTGTCCAGAGGTTTGCCAGCCTTCTGAGACTCTGGTTCCTTAGGGAAGCATTCATGCTACATATAAGGATTTTACTTCATTTACTTTTGCCTTGAGGCCTTGTTAGCTAGCTCCGTCACTATATTGGACTCTCCTTCTCTGAAGTTCAGTGTCACTGTCATGTCCTACACCTTACCTCTCCTCTGGAGATCAACGAGCCTAACTATAGGTGTCAAGGAACTGCTTCTCTAAACTTCATCCCATGCTGCTTTTTGATTAGCTTAAAGGCAGGTATTTGAAGTTTCCCCATTATTATTTTGTTAGACTTTGCTGCTTCTTGTATCTCTCTGAGCATTGTGCACTCAATTTCTTTCTCTGTCTGGAAGCCAGTATGGCCCTACTAACATATTTACATTCTTTCATCTGGAATTTGTACCCATATGGATTCAGCTGTGTGATCTTCTCCACTTAGAATTTTTATCTTGCTATATTCTGTAGAATCTTTTAGACACCACACTGTTCCCCCTTCTCTGTGGCCTAGTCTGTCCTTCCTGTATAGTTTATAGCCAGGAATGACAATAGCGCATTTATTTTTTATTCCACCATGTTTCTATAATGCCTCATCCTCATTCGTTGCCAGGCATTCTAGTTCACCTATTTTTGCTTTTAAGCTTCTCACATTCATTTTACCACATTCCTGTTTTTATTTAACTTGGTCTGACACCCTGCTGCTGTTCTCACAGAAATTTCACCTGATCGTTTCCCATCCCTGCTCTTTGTCAGTTTTGTTTCCTACCATTTGTTGGATATCTTTGTATTATTAACAGTGTTAACAGAGATCTCTGTCTGATTTCTGTGCTCTTTGGCTTATGTCTGTTTTCTCCCCAGCTTCCAGTTTAAACCCTCAGTCAAAACCTTAATTTCACGTGCCAGCAATCTGGTTTCACTTTCATTAAGATGGAGCCCCACCCCCATCCCTTCCATGTAGGCTCCCTCTTCCCCAAAATATTCCAAGGCGCCTAGTAAGTTTAAACCTCTTTTCTGTATGCTATAGTCTCAACCACACACTGAGTTTAGAATCTGATCTTTAAATGCACATACAGCTACCACTCATCTGGTACATGTATGTGCTTTCACCCAGCGAGCAATTAACTCTGTTTGCCATTAGTTTTGCTAATGAGCACAAGGAAATAGAGGCCAGTGCGAAGATGAAGGGAACTACTCTGCTAAAGGCACTTTGCATGCCATGATGGTTTGGAGCAGATGCAGGAAAAGTCACTGAATCCTGCAGAGTTCACTGAGCCATTAAATCCAAATAGAAATAAGAGAGCCCCCACACAACCAGCCGAGATCAGTAGCTGTCACTTGTACTGCCAAGATGTGACGAGAAAGAGTGTCTCTGTCCAAAACTACTGTCCGCCATTATACAGAAGGACCCCAGTGTTTTTGCAAAACACCAAGACCTTCATCTGACTCCAAAGATAAATTTTATCTTGTGGCCTTCTTGCCAAGGCTGGAATGTTGCTAGTTTTGCTCCCTGTTGCCCATGAGAGCTCACTTTCTTCCTTCACACTCCTGCAGGATTACATCATGCCCAGATTGCAGGGAATTGCATTCTCCTCATGTTCTCCAATAACCACGTTGGTTTTATTCCCCAAAAGGTGAAAGATGCACAGCAGCATCCTTCACTGCTTCCTCCTCAGCAGTTTCTCCTCATGGCAAAGAAAATGCCATGGTATTACTTCCATCCACAGTTGAGTTAAACCTCCTGGTACACAGCCAAACCTGCCTTAAATAGCCACTCGAGCTGGCCAAAAGCCAGGACTAATTCCATAAAGGTGGAGCAGAATTCTGCCAGCGGTGTTTGGAGATATTTTGGGGCAGATTTTTGTCACAGGGTGTGGGCTAGGAAGGGAGTCATGATATATAGGAAGGGTAGGGTCTGATGGAGAAACAGTCCAAGAGGTGGGTGGAAGGGATAGTGACCCAGAGGAAGGTGCTTTGGAGCCATCTTTTCCTTGCAGATCAATACACAATAATGGTCAGCCTACTCATGGCTGTGAAATCTGCCAGTCAGCTTGCTCTCCGACCTCTGCAGTACATGCTTTTTGCAGGCACAAGCTGATCACTGATGGGGAATGGCAGAAATGGAAAACAGGATGGATTGTAAGGCAGAAAGTGGGTTGTGTTGAAAGGCGTAGCTTTAAATCGGCTATAGGTTGTTACAGCTTTACAGTTCCTCTTGAGAATACAAAGCACAGGTTAATTCAGTTATCTAGAGCAGAGGATATTAGCTTTGGAGTCTTTCTCAGTAAGAAACCAGGTTTCAGTAATGATATGTGATATATTTGAGTCCAGTGGCCTGACTGAACCAAATGAAACAGAGACTATGGGATTAGCACCCATATAGCACTTTACAATTGTAAACTAATGTTTGAGCCCCAGATGAGCTCTGTGCTCTCTCACTGGCCAAAGATCCAGGAGGATCCTGTGATTAAGGCACACAACTGGAGTCAAGAGGCCCAGGTTCAGTTTTTGACACTGCCACTGACTTGTGTGGGGTTGGGCAGGGTGCTTGACTTCTCTGTGTTGCCCTGTTTTCCCTCTGTGGAGTGGGATGGTTAGAAAGCACTTCCAGGTCCTTGGATGGCTCTAGAGAACACAAGGGAATTTTATTAAGCACAGTTGTTTCTAAAACTTGTCCATGGTCTTGGTGAATTAGTTTTTTAAATAGTAAACAGATTCAGGAGCATTCCTCAGTCACGGAAAATGCTGCCAACATGTAAGAGACTTTGAGACAGGATTATGACCTCACCTCTGTATTGCCAGACTGTAAATTTGAGCTTTACAAGTGTGAGTGCTCATACATCTTACTGGAGCTTTTCTTGTGTGAATTATTGTATTACTATGGAAGGCTGGGAGATGGGGTTTAGAGTTAAGCTTTCCTATTTGAAGGACTGACTAAGCCGTTAGCCAGAGAATGACGGTGGAAGTGAGACCTTTCACTAGCCTGGGTAACATCTGTGTCCTAGCTCAATCTGACCTGCCAAACACCAGCCACCCCAAAGGGTATTTTCATTAGGTGTTGCATTAGCCTGTGAAATCGCATTTTGTCCACCCATAGGCATTAAAGTCTTGCAGCGGATCTCCATTTCAGTCTCCCCTCTCATTTTAAGAGCCTGCAGGAGACTGGGGAATAGTGGATTTCCCTGTGCCCTAGTGTGCAGTATTTAGATCAGTCAATAACATGCATGCTGATAAAATTGAATTGTACCAATGGACTCAGGAAGATGCTTTGATTTATTGGCTAAAGCAGAAAGCTGTTTCCTGCCTTTCAGTCTGTGAATAAACCATCTTACCTCAGGGCTACCAGCGTCTGTCATCTCCCCTTTCTGCCAGAACAGGTGTGATGCTGCTCTGATTGATGGAATAAAAACCAAATTGACACTTCTTCCACCCTCTTACTGGTCAGCATCTTGACAGACCACTGGAGTATTATCTGAGCACCTCGGTGCATTGGCACACTGACCTGTTCATACAGCGTTAGAGGGACTCTCAGGGCTGCTTCGCCCAGCAGGGAGGCTGAGGATGGGGTTGGACAGTCCTTCCTTGGACTCCCAAAAGTGGATGCTTTGGCTGACTGGTATTTAAGAGCCATCCCCTCCTCCCAACACACACGTCTCCTGGAAAAACCTGCAGTCTCTTCTGACCATACAATGCCAACAGCAGTACTGAGGATTCATGATCATCACCAGGAGGTTATATTGATCTGAAAGCATTTGTATGAAGCCAGTTGGAAAGGCTGGAAACACTATTTCATGGGGACTGTGCTATTGTAGGGAGCGGAGCAGGTTGGATCCCCTGGGAGGGAAAAATTTACTGGGCTGCAAAAACAATTCCCCTCCCCGCCCCCCCGCAACCAGCTGCTTCGAGTGCTTCACAGGAATCTGTCTCGAGTATGCTACTCTGGTTTCTCTCATCCAAGCAGAGCAACATGTTGTGTGAACAACTGTTAGTTTAGCCTCATGGTACCCCTCAGAGATAGGTGTCATTATCCCCATTTCCCATAGGGGAAACTGAGGCACGGGAAGGTTAAGTCTCTTTCCAAAATGACAGGTTTCAGAGTAGCAGCCGTGTTAGTCTGTATCCGCAAAAAGAACAGGAGTACTTGTGGCACCTTTCATAGCCCACGAAAGCTTATGCTCAAATAAATTTGGTAGTCTCTAAGGTGCCACAAGTACTCCTGTTCTCTTTCCAAAGGTCATGCAGGAATTCTGATGGAGCTTGGAATAGAACCGAGGTCTTCTGACTCCCAGGCCTGAGGCCCTGTTCACAAAATCATCCTTCCTTTCCCATGAAGAGGAGGGCTAATGAGATTCCTTCTACCCTATTTGGGGTGGGTTGTCTCTCTCTGAGGGTCAGCAGAGTTAGAGGCCAAGGTGTCTGATAGCTGTTAGGAGCCTGGCTTACCTACTGGTTTGAGGAATATGGCTGAGGAGAATGAAGGTCAGTAGCTCTTCTCCTTTGCTACAGCTGCTTCCTGTTAAATCTACCTTCCCAGCGCACGTTGGCGAGAGTCTGTTGGAACCTCTGATTGGTTTTTTCCTTGTGTACGGCTAGTTTTGCTAAGCCATGGTAAAAATAGCAAATTAAGTAGGGACTTTAGCTGCTTCTCACTGAGTCACGACTAAATAAGTATTAAATATCTGGAATGACATGAGGGCTTTGTGCGTTGCGTCCAGTTGTGTAGTAATGCCCTCCCCTAAACAGAATGACTGTCTTTTTTTAAAAAGTCATTCACATGTTAATCACGTGGGTGCGTTCTGACACATGCGGTTCATGGGACAAGGTGCTCCTTCAGGTGCACTGGGGAAATCCTCTTTGAACAGAAGTTGTGGCAGCAAAGTGGTTAATATCCTACGTTAGGACTTCTTAGTCTAGCAAACAAAGGCCTAACAATTGCCAATGGCTGGAAACAAGGCAGAAGGTTTTAAGTGAGGGTTAGTAACCACTGGAATCACTTCACAAGGGTTTGGTGGATTCTCTGTCACTAGAAGTTTCTAAATGAAGATTGGATCTCGTTCTGAAAGAGAGGCTCTAACTCAAACAGAATCACGAGGTGAAATTCTCTGGGCTGCGTGAGACTGGAGGTCAGACCAATCAGTTTCTTAGATTCGTAGGTTTTAAGGCCAAAAGTGACATGTGCAATGATGTCATATAGACTGAATCCAGCTCTCTCATCCTTCAGGATCTCATGCAGTGCCTGGTTTGATGTATCATTTGTCCGGTGCATCTGTGGGTGCTCAGTGTATAAAGGCAGCATTGAGTGACAATCGGTTCTAGTCATTTGACATGTTAATGTCTCTGATTTTTTTATAAACTTTTACTTGTTTTTTCTATTTTCTCCCAAGTTGTACTTAAATAAAAAAGTGACTAGCTCAGGTGAACTAATGGACAATCCTTGCAGGCAAGCTCCCCTGCTCCCCAAGGCCTTGTCGCAAGCAGAGCTCAGTGGTCTGCTCCTGGCACAGACTGTGCAGGCTGAGAACTAGATGCTGAGTGTGGGCAGGGGCCAGAACCAACCCTTCCTGGAATTCTGTCCTTCTGCAGTCTTTGCCAGGAGCAGATCAAGGGGCTCTGCTTGTGACAGGGCTTTGGGGAGTCTTTTTAAACCCTACAAAGCAATTGGAAAACTTGCCTGATTGGGAATAGGAGCAACTTTCTTTAAGGCTGATATTCCTGGGGCTTTTCATGGCCAGTTCCTTCCTACACCTTCATCCACTTCCCCCACTTGGGCGGTGACTAAGGGGGCAGGAAGAATTGCTGCAGGTGCCCTTCTTGCTCCTGCCCGTTCCAGCCAGAGCCGTGGGGTGCCGAGTGCCCCGTGGCACAGAGTGCCCCACGTGCTGGAGCTCCTTGGGCACAGCGCAGGGTAGCCTGGAGACACAGGCGTGCTAGGTCCCCCCTGCAGCCCTGCGAAGGAGGAGGGCAGCATTCTTGGCCAATGAGAGGGCCCGGTCCATGCCGAATTGCTGGATCAGGCACACAACCCTCCCCTCCATACTCAGGACAGCAGCGGAGAAAGTGAAGCGATCCTACCCTTCAGATCAGCCTAGGAAGAATTACAAAAGCCCTCCCTTGGTTTTAACTCCTCCTTTTGAGGCTGCCTGTCCTACAGAGAGCAGCAAAGAGATTGCAAACCTGGAAGAGGTAGGTGGTCTGATTTCAACAAGCCCTGGAATATAGAAGGCTGGAAGGCTTTCCAGCCAGAGGTCCCCACTTGATGTCAGGTGTCCCACATCCAAAACAATCTCCCAACATAAAGAGGCTTCCAAGATTCTCTGTGTGGTCAAGCACACCACTTCACACAATGGGGTATTAAAGGCAGTGAAAGAGGGCATGGCACTGCGGCAAAATTCCCTTGAATAGTCACGAACATCCTAGTAGCTCTTGTGTTGTACCTTGGAGAGAGAGGGTTCTAGATTTATCCTTTTTGGACAACCCTCTCATCTAATCTCAGACTCAGAACGCAGGCCTTCAAGGCCTATCTGACAGACTCTCTCCTGATCAGCATAGAGAAGAGTCATCCTTAGCTATCTCAGCGCCTTCCGCACCTGGGAGTGACCCTAGACATCGGTCAGGTCAAGGATTTCATTTCAGAGGACAGAAAGTAAAAGGTCTTTTTTTGGGTGATTCACCAGGATTTTCCCCCCAGACCTTAACTCACTCCTGGGCAAGCAGGACACTCTGCAATGGGCCCACTTCCATGAGGTCCCTCCCAAAGCTTCTCCTTTCCTACCAGAAGGAGATTTCATCCAACCAGGATATATGGGTTAGTGTTCAAAACTGGTTCCTACCTCCCTCGAGTGGCGGGTTTGCCTCGCAAAGTTCCAGTGCAGTTTTCTAGTGTCAGAACCAGAGAGACTGATCAATACGAACCCCAGTCTCCAGGGCTGGGGGCTGACTCCAGCTCCAACCTAGCCCAGAGTCTGGGTGCGGGAGGAGAAAGTAAAGAGTTTATAAATTTAGCTGGGGCTGTGTCTCATCAGGCTGCTTGTCACTCTCAATAAGCCACCTGTAACTACCATGTTCCAGCCATGCCACCATCAGTGCCGCAGCCAGGGCATGACAACCACCAGTGCACCCACACTCTGCAAAGAAATGACTCTTGACATGGGCGGAGCAGACTCTAAGCTCCAGCAGAGTCCCCACCTCAAGGGAAACAGGTCAGCAGACTGGTTCTTTGAAAAATGTTGTGGGATCCAGACTCTGTCCCCCCAGGTTCCTCCAAACTTGCAGCTTTCTCATTCTGGGCCTTTTGCACCACAAGTCATCTGAAAGGTTCTTCGCAGAGACGAGATCACAGAGCACAAGCCGTCAGTGCTTCCCTGGGATGATGGTCAGGCTGTCTTTATTCTCTCCCTCCCTTTCCACTATGGATGAAAACAGTGAAGAAGATCCTGGGGAACAAATCCTGGTGCATCTAACTGCTCCTTACTGGCCCTGCAAGGACTCAGTTTCAGACCTGGTTAAAATGCAGCTGAAGCCTCCTCTGACTTGAATAGTATGGAGGGGATTCTGAGATATGGCCTAGTCCTTTACCAAACCCAAACCTGCTAAAGCTAACAGTGGGGAAGCTGAAAGCAGGGAACTGAGATCCCTAGGCTACTCGCAGCGTGCGCCAGAGCAGCCTAAGTGAAAGGGGAATTGGAGTTCTTACAGGATGGCCTAGCTGTGGGCCTTGAGTCCAGAATGCTGACAAGACAGATGTTAGCCATCATTTGTGTTCTGGCTCCATGACAACTTCCATTCATCACTGATACAATTCGATTCCTGATATAATTTGATTCTGCTTCACCCACTTGTAGTCCAGACTCCCAACATGGAGTTCAAACTTGGTTCTCCAGGGATGGTTTGGGCCAGAGAGGCAGACAAAGCTGCCAGCGTGGACATATGCAGAAGCCTGGCTTTTCCATTCTAACTGAAGGACCCTAAAATACTGTAGTCTAGTTGACTATTGAATAACGGCTTGTTTTGAAAAGATAGCCCTGAGTTGCAGCAAACCTCTGCTGGTTGTATGGCTCCCATGGTCTCCAGCAAGCTCTACACTCATTTAGCCTCACTGGAGAAGCACGGCGAGAAAGAGGTGGTGAAGCCAGAGTCCCAGTCTAAGAGTAGCAAAGCCGATAGGGGCTGTCCCTTGCAGAAAAATAAATGGAGGCCTAGGGCTAGCGCTCAGGGGTATCCTCCCAAGGGCCTGTGTAAAGGTTGGAGGCACAGCATAGCCTGTGGATCTGTGCATGGAGCAAGGGGGAGAAAAGCATTGCAGGGGCCTGTGAGACCTGTGGCACATCCACACTCCTGAGGCCCTTAAGCGATGGGAGGAGCAATACCAGGGCATTGCCGAATGTGCTGCGTCAGCAGCAGGCAGGGTCTCTTCCTCTTGGCTGTAGTTGGGATTGTCCTCCCACAGGTACAAACTGCTTTGTACATCCCACAGAGGGGCCGGGAGAGAGGAGAACTTGGTCTGTCCTGCCCTGGGGAGCATTTTTTGTGTTGGAGTCTCAATACTTGCGTTCTCTATTGAATGGTCTTTTACGTCAAAGCTGAGTTTAGAATTAAAAAGCTGGGAGATTTCTTGTATCCCCAGAATTCTGTGACAAGAAGTATCTCTCCTCGGTAGTTGGATGCTCACCTTTCTGGGTAAAACATTGTCAGCTTTGGAAGCTATTGATCTGGTGATATCCAGGAGGGGTTGGTCTGGGCTCCTGCATGGTTTATAGGGACAGAGAATGCTGGCGAATTCCAGGAAGGCTGGTTCTGGCACCTAAATGCAGTTCAAATCTGTTGGTCTGCCTCCAAGGGGCACACCTCACAGGTCAGACTGTTGGACATGCAGGGTACCAGAAAGAAAATTCACAGATGGTAATAATCCCTTGGTTTTATAGTGCCTTTATCCATAGATCTCAAAGCACTTTACAAATGAGGTTCATATAATTATTCCAGTTTTACAGATAGGGAAACTGAGGCATGGAGAGGTGAAGTGACTTGCCCAAGGTCATCTGGCAGGCCCGTGAAAGAGCCAGGAATAGACCCCAATCTCCTGAGTCTCTGTCCTGTACTCTAACCAGTATGCCATAATTTTCCTATCTCTGGTTCATTCTTGGCCTCTCTGCTAAATTCCCCAACAAAGGGGATACTGATAGTGCTGGTATTTTTGTGCTGCAGACTCCTATCTGGACTGGACTGAGACTAGCTCAGCGTAGCACACCTGAACAGGCATGACATGGTGGGAGAACCCTGTGATGTTCCTGACAGGGTTTTTTCCTGGGAGCTCTTCCTTTTTTCTAGATACAAATGTCTGGAGTGTTCCATGCAAACAGGTGAGATTTGAGTGAGAGTTAAATTAGAAGCAAAATGGGACAGGTGTAGGGGGACTTGCTGCCCCCCCAAGGGAGCCATTGTCAGAGCTGAGGTTAGAACGGTGTAGATCAGCTCTGTGCTCTGGTTATTGGGCAAGGCCACTGGCTGCTCTGATAGCATCTAGTGAAAAGGAAGTGACTGTAGCTGTTGTTTTCCATGGCTGTTCTGAGTAGGGGCCTCAAAGCTGCTGAGAGGGGACCTGTACTGGTCTGCATTGGACATGGGGACAGAGGAGATAACTGAGGTCAAGGAAGCTTGTTGCTAATCGACTGGAGGCTCTTCTGCCGGTAATTGAGTCAGTGTCTAGCTCCATCTCTTAATGCTCTTGTTTTCTTTTTGCTCTACAGTGAGAAACGCCATCTGCAAGTCAATGTTACCAATCCAGTCCAGTGCAGCATGCATGGTAGGAAATGCACGGTCTTTGTGGAAACCAGGATCAACCAGACACAGCCAGACTTCACCAAGAATCGTTCAGGTTTCATCCTGTGTGTGCCAGGAAATTAGCATCCCTCCACTAGAGCAGAGAACCCTGAAAGGAGACAGACCTGGGCTTAGGTTGCCCTCCCTGTGCCTTGAACTTTTCAAGGGAATTAATTTAGAAATGCTCAGCTGTGACTTGCAGTCATGCACCTAAATAGATCTCTAAAGCTAGAGGTTCATCCAGCCCAAATTCAAGAGAGAGAGTTTCTCTGCCACATCCACCAGAGCTTAAAATATCCAATCAGATGTGCCCAGCTTGGCAGGCCTGGACTCAGGAAACTGCTTCTGAGCTATTCAGCCGAGAGCATTTACTTATGGGCACTGCTACACCTGGCTTCCGCCCTTCCCCCATGCTTCTAACCCTCTCCCATGTTCCTCTCCGAGTTTAACTCCATGTCTCAATTTCACAGTAATGTGCAGCCTCTGTTGGAGGGACCAAAGACTGGGCTCGGGAAAGGAGTCCAGCAGTAACATGACTTGAATTGGAAAGGCCAAATCTTCCTTAAAAAGGGCTGGATTCTCTTGAGGAAGGCACAGAACCCACACTCCTCCCAGCTCCTCTCTGTCAGAGCTCATGTGACTGTTGCGGGTACCTGTAAGAAGTCTATTGGCCTGTGAGGAGGGAGGGGCCGGAGGAGCTACACTAGCAGCAAGGGGGTGGAATCAAAGATGCGGAGGGCTTTAAGCTGCCATAGCTGTTGTCTTTCCTAAGTGGTAAGTGCTTCCTAAACCCTCTGGAGTCCCAGGCTACGTCTACACTGCACGATTAATTCGAAGTAGTTTAAACCGATATTACAAAACCGATGTTATAAAATCGGGTTTGCGCATCCACAGTGCAATCACAAAATCGATTGCTTGCGTCCCTGGTCCAAGGCTACCATCGATTTAAGGAGCGGTGCACTGTGGGTAGCTGTTCCTCAGCTATCCCACAGTTCCCACTTCCGTGTTGAGAGCACAGTGCCTGATGGGGCAGAAAACATTGCCCCGAGTGGTGCTGGGTACAGCCTCACCCCTCCCTTTGTGAAGGCAGCAGACAACCCTTTGGCGCCTTTTTCGTAGAGTGCATTGAGCAAACGCCATAGCACAGCAATCTTTCCCTTTTTTTTCACTTGGTGGGGGGGGGGAATAAACTGAGGAGCTGTTCCCTGAACCACGCCAGACACTGTGTTTGAACCTACAGACATTTGGAGCTCAGCCAAGAATGGAAATAATTTTCAGAGACTGCTGTGGACTGTGGGATAGCGGGAGTCCTCAGTACCCCCTCCCTCCCTTCATGAGCGTCCATTTGAGTCTCTGGCTTCCCGTTACGCTTGTCACGCAGCGCTGTGTATCCTGCAGTTTTTTATTCAAACGCTTTGGCATTTCGTGTTCTGTAACGGAGCTGGATACAACAGATTTGTCTCCCCATACAGCGATCAGACCTAGTATCTCCCGTACGGTCTATGCTGGAGCTCTTTTTCGATTTCAAACTGCATCGCCAGCCGTGCTGATCAGAGCTCCACGCTGGGCAAGCAGGAAATGTAATTCAAAAGTTCGCGGGGCTTTTCCTGTTTACCTGCCCGCTGCATCCGAGTTCAGATTGCTGTCCAGAGCGGTCAGTGCTGCACTCTGGGATGCCGCCCGGAGGCCAATAACGTCGATTTCCGTCCACATGAACCCTAATCCGAGTTATCACTATCGAATTTAGCGCTACTCCTCTCGTTTGGGAGGAGTTCCGAAATCGATTTAAGGAGGCGGTAAAATCGATATTAATGACGACGTCATGTGAACGGATACAGCGTTAAATCGGTATATCGGCCATTAAACCGATTTAAAGTCGCAGTGTAGACCTGGCCCCAGTCTGCATTCTCCAGCATGACCCAGCCCCATGGTGCAGTGAGGGCTGAGGTGAATGCTGGCTGAGCTCTCTGCACGGCTAGGTTAAGGAGAGGTTTCCTTTCCAGGGTCTGTGCAGAGACTCTGGAAACATTGGAATGATGGGTCCGAGGAGACCCAGCCCGCAGCTCTCGAGTCTGTGTACACGAACTCTGGGCAGTTCCGTCCAAGCATAGAGAGAAATCCACAAACCCTAGTCTTAAATGGAGAGACGTCCTCTTCTGCAGCTGCCTAGAGACCCTCCTTAGCCATGCATTGGACACCTTCAGCACAAGCCCACGAGCCCCCTCTGTGCCTCTCTCTGGCCTTTCTGTTAGCATCGTACTTAGCGGGTGGTGTGTAGCCTGCGTGTGTCTGTTCCCCGTGCCCCAGGCTGGTAACAGGGCACTGGTTTCAATCAAGTGCAGACTTTACCAGCTCTCCATTCTCCTCTGCCAGAATTACTAACCGGCTTCTGATTTAATGTCAGTGGATTGTATGTCAGGCTTCTACTGTGGTGCTTTAATGGGGGAGACAGTGACATTATGGGGCTATTGAGACTATAGCTGTTCAGTTCTGGCACTGCTGGTCAGGTCAGGATTCCAGTTTTCCGTACTGTACAAGGCCTGCTTGGGGGATCTGTCCCAGTGAGCCCATCTTAGGGACCTCTAGTCCCTGGCTTCACTGGAGCAGTTGTTTAGCTCTCAGATCTGTATGTTTTAGCACCCTCCTCCCCAAAAAGCAGGGAGGTGGCTGAAGAGGCACTATTCAAGGGCATGGTAGCCATCCAGCTCCATAGTGAATACAAAATCACCGTACGAACAGAGGGGAGAGTACATGGGTCACAACAGTGTCACTGCCAGGGGGACTCTGAGATGAACTGGTATCTGGAATAGAGGAGAGAAGCTACAGAGCTGTGTTTAATTAGGACAAGCTTCATTTCCAATTTTGTATTTGCCAGAGTCCCCATGGGATAGCTCAGTGGTTTGAGCATTGGCCTGCTAAACCGAGAGTTGTGAGTTCAATCCTTCAGGGGGCCACTTAGGGATCTGGGGCAAAAATCTGTCTAGGGATTGGGCCTGTTCTGAGCAGGGGGCTGGACCAGGTACCTCCTGAGGTCCCTTCCAACCCTGACATTCTATGGCTATTCCCTTCCAGTCCCTTCCTCTGCTGTACATCGCACGATTGCAGTGCGTGGCCTCTAGCCAGGACCCACCAAGTGTAGCCCATTGTCATTAAGGAGCAGGAGTTCCTAGGGCCACCCTGGCACCTGCTCACTCAGTTTCCTGCACTGGATGGCAAGGAGAGCTCTTGTGGCCTGGGATGCTCATGGCCTTTTCAGATCCTCCCCACCCCCCACCCCCCCATCCGTTGGGAAAAAGCAATTATGGCTGTTGGCCAATGCAGGTTAACTGTTAGCGGCTGCTTTACCAGGGCCTAACACCCTAGAGCAACAAGGAGCGTGGAAATGACTGCCCAGCCAAGCAATTGCTCCTACACGTGCCAAACGTGTGCGCGCGCGCAGATGGGTTATCAACAAGGGGCCTTTACCTCTCATTCTACTTACTCCCTGGCTTTTGCTGCTCCTCAGCAGAAGAATGCCAGCTCTCAAGCTGGTTTGTAATTTGTGCTAGGAAGGAGGATTTGATTTGGTTCTAATCCTTATAAAGCAGTAGAAGAAAAGGGGAGCCGTCCCCAGCCGCTGTGCACTTTTTGCTTTTTTTCTGTAATTGCCCAAGTGCCTCCCCAGTATCACGAGTGTAGTAGCCACATTAGTGGGAAGAGTTTTAATTAGCACTTTGGTACAGTATCCCTCCGACGAAATGGTTGTATAGAATCATGATGGATGTGTAGGAAATCTCAGAACACTGCGAGGGGGGGATATTGTATGTGATGAAGTATGTGTCTTTATTAAATGAAATACATTATTTGTGTCTGTTCTGGTTTATATGTATAATCCTGGTTTTCCCATAAATTAATTCTTTCTAAATTGTATTCTGATTTTAAGCCGGGGGCAATAATGCAATGAACCTTTTTTAAGCAGTTGATACTGTAAAATATTAAGGAAAAAGCCCTGCTATTATGAAATTGGGGTTTTTTTGTTTACATAATTCAATATAATAAATAAAAGCACTATTAGTTGCACCCTGATATTTCTGGTCTCCCTTTCTCATAGCGGAGATAAAAGTCACAGTAGAGAGAAGCATTTGTTCAGCAGGGTTTTCCCTGGATGGTTTATCGCCGAAGAGGGATGTTTCACGTACTGCCGTCAGCGCGACCTGTGGTTCCTGCACCTTTGGTTAGGTTAGAATGCTGACCTCTAACAGTGTTCTGGGGAGGGGCCTGGAGTCCCTACTGTAGAGTTTGATGATACAGAAGCCGTTTTGTTAAACAGGCCTCAGTGAAGCTAGCGACTGAAATGAGGTTTTAACGTCCTGACTTGCTCATTTCTTTACCACTTTCTCAACATCTGCTGCTCATTGGGGCTTATCTGAATGTAGGTGATAAATGAGGGGAATAACCCAGCCAGCGCACCCCTCAACACCGTGCCATTGTCTGAGACCATCCCGCAGAACAGGAAATAGGGCAAGTTACTCACTGAAATCCTCCCAATTAAACTGAGTGTGAGAGGCCAACCAAATTCAGCCTCTTGCTTTCTCACACTGTGCGACTGCCGAGACCACGACCCATTTGCAGGACAGCCACATGAGCGCGAGAGACTTGCTGTGTGATTCAGGACATTGCTCACCCTATGGCACTTGCAGTCCTTAGCCTTCCTTACTCCCCATGTGCACATGTACCAGGGAGGCAGGCAGCCTTGCCCGGCTTCCGATGGGCCATGTCTCTCCTTTGCCTGTCTGGCAAATTTCCTTCAAAAGAGAGCGCTCGCCAGTCTCCTCACTTCACAGGAGATTGTGTGACAACCAACAGCAAAGCCGTGAACCCAGGGACTTTAACATGAGTAAGACTCTAGCATGGCGA
The DNA here is from genome assembly GCF_003597395.2 of Chelonoidis abingdonii. NCBI lineage: Eukaryota > Metazoa > Chordata > Testudines > Testudinidae > Chelonoidis > Chelonoidis abingdonii. Next base: position 14,644,665 of record NC_133789.1, read on the forward strand.
ATGTGTTAAGCCCTCTTTCGTTAAGGCAAATCCAATTATTTTCCAATGGCATGAATCATTTGTGAAAGGCGTCTGACTCTTACACACATGGGCTGCTGCACAAAAGACTCTGCTACACGTGGCTTCCATGTAATGGATGGTCAGTGCCTTTTATTTAATCAGCACAGTACAAAAATAAATACAAATAAGGGGCGGGGGCTAAATTACAGGCACACTGAGCTTCGTGACAATCGGTCCGATTAGAAACCACACGTACTTACACACACACACAACATGAGACAAATATAAATTAATAAGTAACTATACCCACCAGTTTGGTCAACAAAGATCTACAGAAGAGATTGCACTAAAAAAAACCAACATACAGATACATGTACCATTAGCAGTTTCAAATGTACATCGATGAAGAATTTCAAGTGAAAAAATGGCACGTTTTCTTGTTTTCATTTGCAATTTTAACAACTGTTGGAACAGAACTAAACTAAGAACTGTGCACGTAAGAAGAACCTATCAATCCCCAGCTCTGATGAGAAAATGCCAGCTCAGATACTGAACTATTTCGTGTTGTGGGTGTTTTTGTTTTTGTGCATGGGTGTAATTTTTACAGCCATCAGTTGTAAGATTGTTTTTGTTTGCTGAAGACACACAATGCTTCTGTTTGCATGCACAATATCACTGTCAAAGCCATGATGAAAGAATAAAGAAGGGTTTTTTGTAAGTTAGTATTTTTTTGTTCTAAAAGTTTTTTCTTTATAGCAGCATGTAAATTTCTTTCATTGCTTGCACACTCAAGTATATCAGTTGCTCCTTAACACAATACTTATGATCAGTGCACAATGGGAACAATACATTTCACATTGATGTCATGATACAGTAGCATTTATTTCCCTTAATCCAGAACCACTCACGAAACGTGAATCTCATTTCAAAATAAATAAATAAAGGGGAGAGAGAAGAAAACACCTCTCCCAGGCACAGAGCTGGAATCCAGTCAGTTATCCCAATGCCTCAAGAGACGTATAGGATCTGAGCTGTTCAGTCCACCGTAGGAACAAGGTGACATCACACTGCTACATTTTACACCATCCACTTAGAACAGCAACTCTGCAATGGAGGGACCTGAGACAAATATGTACAAAGACCAAGAGGAGAATTTATTTTCCCCCTGCTTTTGCTAACAGATCTTCCTTTCCCCTCCCACCCATCACCAATGAAGTGGCTGCGGATTTCCTTCCTTGCCAGCTCTGTCTGAATAAGTGTTTAGCTTGTGGTCGGTGTTTGTTCATGGCTCAGCCTTACAGGCAATGCAGGCTCTCCCTTCATTTGCAAGTCCGGCAGCCTTCAATATTGCAAGACCAGCTCCTCTCAAGTCCAGACCTTTAATTTCACAGCTTTGTTCCTCTACATTTCAAAATGTGCTTGCTGCTAATTTGAGAAGCAAGCACAATCTGTTCTAACCCTGTTAAATACAAAGCCCACCCTCCCCTCCCCCGCTACTAGAATGCCAGCATCCTTAAACCTAGTGTTGGATTTGAAGAAGCCTATAGAGATTTCAAATCAGTCTGTGGCTGCAGCCATATTACATGCAGTAAAACAGTAGTCTTGGTTTTCCTCAACATCTGGCACTGTAAGAAGCTATAAAGCCAGAGGATAAGATTACCTATGAGCTTCAACCCAAAAGTGAATTCACTTTTTAGTAGCATTCAAATGTGTGTTAGCATCTAGAACCAGAAACCTTGGTCTTTGAAATGACATCATTAAACTCAGTAGGATGCTAAGGAAAGACAAGATGCATTACTATTTCTAGTGTGGGCTGTAAGGCCCAGTCCCCTCTGCCCACTTGGTGATTAGCTTTTTCTTTCTGAAATTATTTTAACAACCTCTTTTTCCCCTAAGTTTCAGTAAACATGCTGTACCCGTGCGCTGACATCAGAGGTTAAACAGCAGACATAAATAGGCCCAATTCCACACAGCATGATCAGGCAGACTAGGGAAAACAACTGATAGTGCCATTAAACCCTAAAGTAAGACACATCAATACAGACCACTTCTGCTGCAGTTCAGAAAACATGTATAGAATAATGTCCACCACTTGTGAACGTGGACCAGGACCGGGGGGGCTGCAGATAGTCATGTTACTGACTAGCAGAGAATTATTAGCTATTGTTTTGGTTTGCAATGGCAAAGTAGCCACAGGTGTGGTCTCACACCAATCCCAACCTGGCCATCTCACCTCTTGCGTTTAGTGATCCAGCCTTCCAAACTCGCCTTAGACCGTAGGCTGCAGCACTGATCATGAATGATAATTCTACGCCTTTGAGGAACTGTTTTGCCTGCTCAAAGTTGGGCTTTCCTGAATCTGGGAGTTTTGAGAATTAACTGTGTGAGCCATCAATGCAGAGTCAAAGATGTGTGCAATTCCACCTGTCCCCCACTCGTCTTCCCAGCTAACTACACGTTACATGCAATAAGTCCCTTTTGGAGTTTGATACTGATTGTTTTTAAGGTTAATTTTCTTCATTTTGTGCCGCTCTGAACCCCCGCCAGCTTTAAAGCATTGAATCCGTTTGTGAAATGCCAGATGCTCAAGACTCCATTGGATTACTCCATTCCCACACCACCAGGCCCTTCAAGAAAGTAAAGGCCAGCATTTCCTTCAAGTCATTTTTTGAAGTTGCCTGCTTACAAGGGTGAAGACTTCTGCGTGGATAATCCCTCTGGCAGATACTGTCTGGGCACAGGGACAGCCAAGCCCCCACTGAACACTTGGTGCTATGGCCCAGATGTGGAGGGAGCAATGGATCTCCAGGCAGTTAAAGAAACCAAACAACAACAGCTTCAAACCCACCCCTATGGCTGCAGCACCACTGGAGGCCAAGCCGGGCTGCACGTGTTCAAAGGTCAGTGCTGCCAGCTGGGGGCTGGGCTGCTATGTCCGAGATCCACCCAACCTCCACCTGCTTCTGACAAATCAAAGCACCAAAAAGGTGCCCTGGTCCCAGTGGCGGGGGGCGCTCACCGGTCCAGCCCGATGAGGAGCTGGCTCTTCTCCTCGTGGCTGCACTCGTTCTTCAGGTCAGCAAACACCTGCGTGAAGTAGTGCGGGTCCGCGTTGATCTGCAGCATCTTGGGGCTCATGAGGCTGATGATGGAGAGGCAGCGGTCCCAGAAGGCCTCCTTGCAGCTCTCCACCAGGAAGGGCTTGAGCGGGTAGGAGATCTCGTTGCCCATGTAGGAGTAGGAGAGGTACAGGCAGGTCAGCAAGCCGGCCTGCAGGTCGTGGTCGGTGGCCAGCTCGGCGGAGATGACATCCCTGCACAGCATGTAGAGGAAGACCACGTTGGCGGGGGTGATGAAGCCCTGGTCCTGCCAGCCCTGCAGGAGCAGCGACCTGTCCACGCTGCGCAGCCACAGCACGGGGTCCGTGGGCGAGAGGTGCTTGAGGCGGTAGCAGCGGCGGCAGAGGAACTCGCCCAGGCAGCGCAGCAGCTCGCTGGTGGAGGCCTGGACGATGACCCGCTTCGGGGTGCCGGCCGCGCTGGCGCTGGGCGGCGCTTTGCGGCCGGAGGACGCTGCGCTCTTGGCCGCGGAGAGCGGCGGCGCGGGGCCCGCGGGCTGCGCGAAGGCGGAGAGGTTGGCGCAGGACAGCGACTTCCTCAGGTTCTCGCTGTTGAGGTGCGCGACGCTGCTCTGGTAGCCGCTGGGCTGCACCTTCTTGGAGTGTTTCTTCTTGGCCGAGACGGCGGCGATGCGCTTCCAGGGCAGCGCGGCCAGGATCGGGTGGCGGCGCAGGCTGCGCTCCTTGGCGGCCTTGGGGTTCTGCAGCGCGCCGGCCGCGCCATCCTCGCACAGCGCCGCCTTGCGGTAGCTGGGGGAGAGCGACAGCACCGTGCCCATGGCGCCGCGGGGCGCCCGCCGCCTCCGGCCCTGCAGCGGGGGGACAAGAGCCGGGATGGGTCGGTGCGCGCCGCCGCCTGCGCCCGGCTGGGCTGCCAGCCGCGCCGGCAATCCCCGGGGCCTGCTCGCCCAGCGCCGCCCGGCCCTCACCCCCCCACTGCTCCCCGCCGCGCAGCTTCCCCGGCGCCCCCCCCGCCGCCGACTCCCCCAGTGCCTACACCACGGGCCCTTACCCCCCGCCCGCTCCCCCAGCGCTCCCACTCCTGCGGGCTATCACCTCACCCAGCTCCCCCAGTGCCCCCCGGGCCATTACCCCTTCCCCCGCCCCCTGCTCCCCCAGCGCCCCCTCCCGCTCACACTCCCGCGCTCGCGCCCACCGTCCCCGCCGCTACCCCTCATGCCCGCCAGTCCCCCCCGCGCCCCCCGCTGCCCCTGCCGCCGCCGTTCCCCACGGCCCCCCCTTCCGGGCTCTCACGCCCCCGCCCTCACCCCGCTACCGGGGCGGTGCCCGGGGCGCTGCGCCTCAGCCAAGCACTGCGCGACCACTGCAGCTGCAGCGGCTCGCTCGGCCGCATCCGAGCGCCGGGGACAGCGGCGGCGCGTCCCGCGTCTGTCGCAAGTCTGCAGGCGAGGCCCGCCCCGGGCCAGGCCTGCGCTGCCCCGCGCGCCTCCCCCCGGCCCGGGCGCAGCCGGCCGGACTGGGGGCCGTGAGCACAGGGGCCCGCGGACCCCGCCGCCCTGCGGCCGCTCAAGCCCCCCCGCCCCGGCCCACCCCCCGGCCCCCCCCCCCCCCGACCCGCGGCAGCAGCGGCGCTGGGCTCCGTGTCCGCGGAGCTCCGGCGGCTGCTGCGCTCGGTGTGCGGCCGCGGAGGCTGGAAGCCGAAGCGACACGCGGCTCCTGGCCCCGCCCCGCCCCGCCCGCGCCGGCCCAGGAGCCGGGCCGGCACCGCGCGCGACGAAGTCCGCGGGCCGGGAGAGACGCGCAGGTCCCGGCGGAGGGGTCCGGTCCTGCGCCGAGGAGCCGCCCAGCAGCGGCCGTGGGCGGGGAGCGGGCGGGGGGCACCCGCGCGGGAGTGACTCGGGCTGCGGGAGGGGGGCCCGCGGGGGAGGGGGCTGGCGGGGGGGGGGTGCTGGGTTCTGTACACGGGGGGGGGCAGGCCCGGGCGGCGGGGACGGGGGGACGGGGCCCGGCGGGGGGAGGTGACGGCTGGGAGCAGGGGGTGCTGGGTTCTGTACACTGGGGGGGCGGGCGGCCGGGCCGGCGGGCGAGGGGGACGGGCCCGGCGGGGGGAGGTGACCGCTGGGGGTCTGGGTTCTGAGCACTGGGCGGGGGGCAGGCCGGGCCGGCGGGCGAGGGGGGACGGGCCGCGGCGGGGAGGTGACCCGCTTGGGGGCGGGGTGCTGGTTCTGTACACTGGGGGGGGGGGCAGGCCGGGCCGGCGGGGGGACGGGACGGGCCCGGCGGGGGAAGGTGACGCGGCTGGCGAGAAGGGGGTGCTGGTTCTGTACACTGGGGGGGGGGGCCAGGCCCGGCGGCGGGGCGAGGGGACGGGCCTGGCGGGGGGGAGGTACCGCCTTGGGGGGCTGTTCTGTACACATGGGCCGCGGGGTGGCAGGCCGGGACCGGCGGGGCGAGGGGGACGGGGCCCGGCGGGGGAGCGTGACCGGACTGGGGGGGGGGTGCTTGGGTTTCTGTCACGGGGGGGGGCAGCGTTTCTGAGCCAAGCAGAATGCTGCGCTGCCACCAGCTGTAAGATTACTGTTACACAAGAGCATCAGGGTGCCCACCGAGGCTAGGGCAGGTCACTGGCCCCTTGGGCAGACAGCCTGCCCGCTACACCCCCTCTAAACCCGCAGGGAGACACTGGAACGGCCCAGAACCAGGCTGTGCACCTGTGCAGCCGGTGGTGGGGTTGGGAGGTGTGGCTGCAACCTAGTCCACACCCAAGGGGCAGTGAGCTTCTGCAGGCCCTTGGCCCATAGGGGCTTCAGCGAAGGGACAGTTCACAACATGCACCTGTTTTTCACGTGGTTGTATGCGAAGCGCTGCTTATCCACCTGGTCGGCAAATCCTCTGCCAGGCTTCACTACACTTGCAAATCATTCAAGATTAAGGTAAAGTCTGAACAGTTGCTGGACTCACTCCAGGTGGGGGCCAAGCCCGGGGGGGGGGAGCTTGTGGGGCAGGGCGGCTGCCCTCACTCAGTCAGTGCCAACAGCTCCAACCCGCCCCTGCTACACCTCAACCCCCCTGTCCAGCCCTGCTGCAGGGCAGCTCTAGAACATTTCGCGCCCAAGCACAGCGGCACCGCCGCGGGGGGCGCCTGCGGTCGCCGTCCCAGCGGCTCCAAGTGGACCTCTCGCAGGCGTGCGCTGGAAGGGCAGGGTCCTCCGCCACCTTCCTGGTGCCGCAGGAGCGCTCCCGCCGGACCGCGCCTTCCCCCCCCCCCCCAGCGACATGTGGCCCCAAGCAGCGCTTGGCATGTTGGGGCCTGGAGCCGCCCCTGCTGTCTGGAGATGATTTTCCAAGAGGGGAAGGTACCAAAGGGTTTGTCTACGAGTGGAGCAATTCCAGAGCAACTCTGCTAAATCCACATGTGGCCAGTGGGCCTTAAATTCACACCCACTCTTCATGGAATGAATTGACACAGTAAACAGGCCACAGCCCCCACTGACCACGCCTGGGATCGGAGCAGGCCAGGTTGGTTCGTTTGTTTGTTGGCCAATGCCTGTTACTGGCTCTGCTAGGCCTCACCCTGAAGCACCAGAGCTGCATGGCTTTTAAAGGAACATGGAATCTCTTTCCATAACTATTCATAGCCCTCTCCATCCTGCCCCCACCCCGCACCCTTCTCTCTCTCTCCACCTTGTTACCCAGTTAATATGTTGGATGTAATAACCGCATCAATTTTAGTTAACACTGTGCATTGTCACAGCCCCCTGCCCTGCTCTTACTGAGGGGGAGGGCACTAGCCAGTGATCTGTTTTCTTCCTTTCAGGACAGACACACCAAATAGACTTTACGCAGGAGAACTGCAAGCGGAACCAAACTGCAGCAGGACGGGGGCCCAGCTAACAGCAGGAGACCCCAGTCACTAATATTAACATGCCCAGTCCCAATATCTCACCCACCTTGTCTCTCTCACCTCACAGCAGCAACCCTGCCAGAGCTACATTGCCTATACCCATAAGACTATCAGACTAGGTAACTTGTTTATTATGAAAGCAAAGCCCCAACCTGCACCGGATTAAGTGTTTATGTGACTTGCAAAATCCCAAGGCCTGTCAGTAACGATGCCTAAGGCAGGCAGCTGACTCATGCAATGTTGTCAGAGCTTGAACTGGTCCTGGGAAGCAGCAGTAGGGACAGACCAGCAATAGGGGAAGTAAGCCATCCTAGATGGAAAACACCAGCGGGCAGTTTTAAAACAACAACCCCCCCTCCCATTTCTAAGGCATCACTCTCCCCCTAGCTGTGCAATACCAAAATGAAACTACAGTCCAAGGAGCGACTCAGAGCTAACGTGCTGCCCTGAGTTCATTCCCCGTTAGTCCAGATCAAAACAGGCTCCAGTGACAACATAAAAACTGTTTTTTCTAACTGCACCTTCTAACAGAAAAACCAGAATGTTATAATCACATCTTCGCCCTGCAGATGTTGCAGAGTCTTTATTACTTGGGTTGATCCAACCAAACTTTAGCTGAAGCTCATGGACGAGTCCAAGAGGAGCTGAGCTCCTTCCACAGCTGCTTCGGCTCTGTGGGGTGACCAGGAGCACGAGAGATGAAGACCATCTCTACACCTGCCAACATGCCTAGGGGAGCTGCAGACAATACTGGCTTTTGGCGCATAGCGTATACTGGCTCCCCACGTTAAATAATCTAGCCCAGCAAAAGGACTTCGGCAGCATAACCAGGGCAGTTCTGGTAGAGCAGGTTCATTTAAACAAACAAAAACCCAACCCCAAATCTGACATAAGGACACTGGCAGATGTTTTACGACACATGGACTGATTAATCAGCCATAAGAAATGAGCCCAGCCTCCCTGGCAGCAAGAGGAGCTACTCAGCAGGGCTTCCTGATTTTCAACTTGGGCCCTTCGTTACAGTAGGAGAATCAGGCGCTCGGTGTAGACAGGCCACTGGAGTTTTCCCACCTGTGCTGAGCTGAGGAAAGTCGAGTGGTTAAAGTGTCTGCAAACTATCAGCCTCCACCATTGCTCCAGGAGCAGAGCCCCACGGGCCCTCACTTTCCTATGGCTGTAAGAAAGCAGTGCTGGTGCCTGAACAGCCTCTCTCCTGCCACGCACAGCACGCCCGTAACAGGAGGTGAACTAGAATAGTGCCCGTAACAGGTGACCTGGAAATGATACATGCCAGGCCTCGTTCTAGCAACCAGGGTTGTTTCCCACAGCCTCCTGGGCACAGCAAGCACGTTACCCCTCTGCCACAGCTGGGGCACATGCCCCGCAGAAAGCAGGAAGCCGACCAAGAGTAAAGGCCAGAGCACGCCCAAGGCACTGCATGGGATGAGGGAAGTTACTGCAAATGTCATCGAACCACAGTCCGAGCATTGCACAAGAGTTGCACAAACAACCTTTGAGACACAAGGTTTCCTGCCTGCGCTATCTGGTGGTAGGAGCTCTCCTGGATGAAGGCAGAGATGGACACAGGAGCACTGTGTGACTTGCGAGGGAGGATGAGACGAGCCAATCCCTCACTCCACCCCAGCTAAAGCAAAAACACACAGCACTTGCATAGCGGCTTCCTCCTGCCCAGCCAGCTCCTCCTGAAGGGAGGGTTTGATTCCTTGCAGACATTACTGGCTCTGGGTTCATTGCAGAGGAGCAGGGCTACCCATCACTGCCCTAAGCCCCTTGCAGCAGTAATGTGCTTGGGGGGAGATTTCTGGGTGATAGGGCTATAGGGGCACAAGCCTTGGCTAGATGTTGTTATCCCAACAGAAATGGCCGTTTGCTGGTATTGCTTATTTCACTCAGGGACCTGCTAGTGCGGGGGCTGGTACTGGCTGCACCGGTTGCCCAAGAGAAGGGAGCAATACTGGCAAACGGATTTTCTGCCAGTAGAAGCAGAGGCCGATCGGCAGCTGTGTATCGATCTGCCTGCGTCTTCCTTATTCCAAACAGGCAGGTCTAACCCCCTGTGCACCTGCAGGTGAAGCGCTGCAGCCTGTGGCTCTTGGGTTAGGCAATAGCCACTGAGGGGACGGGCTGCTTCTGTAATATGTTAGCCCCAGTAAGACAACCTACTACTGCAGGGTTTTTACTAGAGCGCATGCCATTCACAGGCTGCAGCAAAGGTCTGAACCAGGGCCCCAGCAACAACCTTCATAGTCTCTTGGCACTAATGCTCTGAAAGCCGCCATGCCTGACAAGAACAGGCTTTCAGAACATGGCCCAGCTTGGCCCAGCTGCTGGCTCCTCTGGCAGAGGCGGCTTGAGATTTAAATAATTTGGGATAGGCACTGCCCCCCTTACATCGCACCAACACTTCTGGAGGGCTTACGCTGTGACAGTCTTTATTTCATTCAGCTTGGACTCTGAAGTAGGTCACTTCAATTTCCCGCTTTTCAGGCATTGGGAGACACACATGCCTGAGCCCCAGCAGGCTTTGCACGAGCTCTGGTTTAGGCTTAAAGCATTTGCTAGCCCCACTTGAAAAAGGGACAGACGGTTTAAACACTCAAGAGGAGGCTCAAACCCTTTACATACAACAGGGCGGGTGGGATAATCCATGGGGGTCAGTGCCTGGCTCCCTGCCTAGAACATCGTTGCTGTTTGTCAGCCGGTGACTGGAAGAAGTGCCTTGCGGAGCAGCGTGGTACTTACCCCTCACTCCCCTCAATGGCCAGGCTCGGGCCCTCCCAGCAGCAGGGAGTTCCAAGTGCAAGCAACAGCACGGACAAGCTCTGAGTGTGTCCAACCTGTGCCATGTCCATTCCACGCGTAGCGTGCACTGAATTGTAGCGACATCGAGAGGCCAGTGCAGCTTATGTAATCATTTCAATTTAGACTAAAGCGTTCAGCGTGGTGCCGTCAGGTTACTCTGTGTCCTGCAGGAACAGCTCGATTGTGCATCACTAGCCAGACAGACCACATTTCTTTTTAATATTCTCTTTGCACCATTCAAACTCTTTGCATTGCTTTCAGCTTGGGCAGCAACACACTCGTTTTTAAAAGCTGCTGGCGTCAGGCTGAAGATGCTGCAGGAGAAGGCTTAAATCCTTCCTCCCATCTTAATTAGGAATTGCAATACCAGCTGGGTCCCACGGCGCCATTTCCTTGTCTTCAAGGATAGCCAGCAGCAGCTGCTTCAGAGGAGGGTGCAAGAAACACTATAATGAACTAACAAGTCCATAGGCAAAAGTCCCTCTCTGACTCTAAGATAGTGATTGGCCGAGGACCTGAAACAAGAGGGGTTGAGAACCCTCATATGTGCATGCAGGATTGCCTCTTGCTGCCATATGCCCTTCCAGGAGCATGGAGGGTGGCTAAACTTAAAAGCCTCTGAAACCAGGAAATAGAGTTAATCTAACATCTCCTGCTTGACCTTAACTCTGCCCCCTTTGAGCATTGCACCAACCCCTCCCTGTCAGAGACATGGCCTGTCTCCTTCCTACACATGGAGAAGGCGGTGGGGTGGAAATGGGACACACTGACCTGGTCTTGCCTAGGAGAGAAGCGTAGCTTGGATTTAGCAAATGTTAGGGAGATCACGTCACCTCTGCAGCCACCCTCAAAGACTTCTCAGATGGGGGGCATATGTGTGCGCTAGTGGCACCAGAGGACTTCCTAGGCACAGCTTGCTCCCAGCTCTGCCCTCCTCCTAGCCCTTCAGGCTCCTGGACAGGCTGGCAGGCCATGGGGAAGAGGGAAACTGGTAGCAGATGGGCTGCAAGGCAGGGGGGAGGAGAACTGTAGAGTCTCTATTGCACCTGGGGGCCTAGTATAGGAAGGGGCACTGCCTACCCCACTGCAGCCCAGGAGGTTTGCAGGGGTGTGACCTGCCCCATCCATCTCAGTGGGTGCTGGGTACCTGGGGGATGCACCTTAGTGCATGGGCTGGACTTCTCCTGGTGTGCCTAGTGCTGCCTGGCAGTGCATTGAACCTCTCCCAACACAGAACCACTTCATCCTGGCTGGGACTCCCGCATCAGCCTCTCAGTTGCAAAGTAGCAGCAAGTCCCTCCTGGAGCAGCTCAGCTCACCCTGGCCTCTAATACCAGGCTCCATCTCCCCTACTAAACTGGGCATAGGTAAGCTGCATAGGGGACCCCCTAAAGGAACTGCATACACCACTCTCTTCCAAAAGGAGAGCCAGCATGGGCCGACACCAAGGGAAAAGCGGAACTCTTGGCCTTACTATTGTACGGCAAGGAGTTCCCTGCCTTCGACATTGTGAAAAAGTGTTTCTTTTGCTAGTTTAACCAGGCTGCTTTTCAACTGATAAATGTCCTGTTCTCATGGGATGAAGAAGAAAAAACAGCTACTCACTTCTCGTAACTGCTGTTCTTCGAGATGTTGTTCATGTCCATTCCAATCAGGTGTGTGCACGCGCCCGGCACAGTGGCCAGAAGAATTTTCCCCCAGCAGCATCTGTCGGGCCGGCCTGGGCACCCACTGGAGTCGCACCATTACCTGCCACCCCCTCAGTTCCTTCTTGCCGGCTCCTCCGACAGAGGGGAAAGAGGGTGGGTATTGGAATGGACGTGAACAAATCTCCCAGAACAGTTACAAGACACGAGTAACCATTTTTTCTTCTTTGAGTGCCTGTTCATATCCATTTCAACCAGGTGACTCCCAAGCCTAGTTCAGGAGGTGGGGTCAGAGCTGTCCACTAATTGGACAAGTGAACCAACTTTCTGAACGGTTTCATTCTCTCAGTGTAAAAGGCCAGTGCTTTGCTGACTTCCAGAGAGTGGAGTCTCTGCTCCCTGCCGCCGGAATGAGGTTTAGGGTAGAAAACTGGGAGAAAGATGTCCTGGTTGATGTGAAACTGCGAGACAACCTTTGGGAGGAAAGCAAGGTGAGGCCTGAGCTGAACCTTGTCCTTATAGAAGGCTGTAGGACAGGTCTGAGGTCAAGGCCCTGAGCTCAGACACCCTCCTGGCCGAGGTTATTGCTACCTTGTAAGAGAGGTAGAGCAGGGAGCATGTTTCTAGAGGCTCAAAGGGCCCTCCCCAATCAGCCGAGAACAGACAAGCTGGGGTCCCAGGCAGGGACCGGCTGACGGACGTGAGGGTATAGCCTGTCAAGCCCCTTTAGGAATCAGCTGACCATGGGGTTAGCAAATACCGAGCGGTCTTGCATGCCTGCATGGAAGGCCGAAATGGCGGTTAAGTGCACCCTTATAGAAGACAAGGAGGGACTCTCCTGCTTCAGATGGAGGAGGTAGTCGAGAATGTGCAGCACTGAAGCCAGTATTGGGGGCAAATGGTGCTGCACTGACCAGACTGAAAATCTCTTCCACTTGGCAAGGTACGTGGCTCTCATAGAGGGTTTCCTACTGCCCAGGAGAACCTTTCTAACCAGGAGAACCTGATTTAACCATGGAGCTTCCATCCCATAAGATGGAGCGACTGGAGATTCGGGTGTTGGAGACGTCCATGATCTTGTGTGAAAAGGTCTGGGGAGAGCAGCAAGGTAATCGGGGCTCCCACGGACATATCTTAAGAGGGATGTGTACCAGTGCGGACAGGGCTAGGCCGGTCCTATCAGCATGATCCAAGCCTAATCGTTGTGGATCTGGAGCAGCACCTTGTGAACGAGCAGTATCAGTGGAAAGGCGTATAGGAGAGAACCCCCCCAGTGGAGGAGGAGTGTGTTCACACTGGAGCCCGGGCTGTGATTCTGGAAGGAGCAGAACTGCTGGCACTTCTTGTTGCGTCACGTGGCAAAGAGGTCTATCAGGGGAAACCCCCACCTCTGGAAGATTGAAATTGCGACCTCCAGGAGAAGGGACCACTCATGGCTGCAGAAGGATCTGCTGAGATGGTCTGCCAGCTCGTTCTGAACCCCAGGGAGGTACGAGCCTGCAGGTGAATTGAATGTTCCGACGGCATGAGGGCTTCTTGGCACAGGGGAGAGGCGCATGCACCCCCGTTTGTTGATCTAGAACATTGCTGTCATATTGTCCATCATGACTGATGCACATTGTCTGATTAGGTAAGGATGGAAGGTCTGGCACGCTAGATGCACTGCTCTCAGCTCTCTGACAGAGATATGGAGACACAGATCTGCTTGTGACCAGAGGCCTTGAGTTCTGCAGTTTCCCAGATGAGCTCCCCAGCCCAAGTCTGATGCGTCCATCGCCAACGACATAGATGGCTATGGGGCAGCAAAGGGGACCCCTAAGCACACCTGCTGTTCGTCTATCCATTACCGGAGGGAATTGAGGTAGGGTCATGATCCTGTTCAAGCTGCCCTAGCCTGGGCGATACTCTGATGCGAGCCACGACTGGAGCTGTCAAAGCCTGAGTCTGGTGTGCTGCCCCATGTAGGGACATATGGCCATGTGCTTGAGAAGTTTCAGGCAGTTAGTTTCTCACTGCAGTGGTGGGGAACTGCATGACACCCCAGATTATGTGGTTGAGGGCCTAAAACCTCACTGTGGCAGGTATGCCCTTGCTTGGGTCAAGTCCAGTACTGCCCCTATAAACTTTATCCTCTGGATAAGAGAGAGTCGATTTCACTTTGTTTAGGAATAGACCCAGGCTCTCGAAGGTGGCTCTGATAAATGTGACCCGAGATTTCATTTGGGTCCTGAAGTGGCCTTTGATCAGCCAGTCGTTGTGGTATGGAAACACCTGTACCTGATGTCTCTGCAACAACGTGGTGATGACTGCCATGCACTTGGTGAATACTGGAGGTGCTGCTGACAGCCCAGATGGGAGGACAGTAAATTGATAGTGGGTACCGTTGACCACAAGCCTAAAGTACTTCCTGTGGGGCTGAGTGATTGCGATGTGAAAGTACGCGTCCTTCAAGACGAGGGCAGCATACCAGTCTGCTGGATCTAGTGAGGGGATGATGGAGGCCAAGGAAACCATGCGGACCTTGAGTTTCTTTACAAACTTGTTAAGTTCTTGCAGGTCCACGATAGGCCTGAGGCCACCTTTGGCTTTTGGTATTAGGAAATACCAGGAATAGAAGCCCTCACCCCTGTGCTCCAGAGGAACCTCCTCCACTGTCCCTAGTGGTAGAAGCAACTGCACCTCCTGGATGAATAGAAGCTCGTGAGAGGGGTCCGTGAAAAGGGACAGGGAAGGGGGGTTGATGGGTGGGAGGGCACAGAATTGGATGGAGTATCCCCTCTCTACTGTGCAGAGCACCCAGCAGTCCTAAGTGATATGGGACCATGCACTGTAGAAAGGGGACAGTTGGCAGGAAAAAGTAATGCAGGGTAGATCCAGTCTCTGATTTTCACCTTCAGAAGTCCAGTTTAGGCCAGAGGGCAGTTTGGGCTGGCCAGAGCCCTGGCCTGAGAATGGGTGTTGCCTCCTCCTGCAACTCCTGTTACTCCTCCATGAACCATCCTGTTGGTTCTGCTTATGGAATCTTGGAGGAGTTTGCAGGCCCAATGACTTGAGGGTTGCTCATGAGTCTTTCAGGATATGCAGCCTCTTGTCTGTCTTTTCAGAGAAAGGAATTTCCCCTCAAATGGGATTCCTGAATGGTCTACTGGACTTTGTAAGGGAGACCTGATACCTGGAGCCAGGAACCCCTCCTCACAGCTACCCCTGTCACCATAACCCTAGTGGCAGCATCTGCAGTGTCCAATGCAGCCTGGAGGGAAGCACGGGAGACTGACTTCCCCTCTTCCACCAAGACCGAGAACTCAGTCCGGGAGTCCGATGGGAGGAACTCCATAAATTTGGCCATTGCTGCACAGGTGTGATACGAGTACCTGACGACAATGGCCTGTTGGTTCGAGATAGCGAGCTGCAGATCCCCTGTGCAGTAGACCTTTCTCCCAACCATGTCTAGACACTTTGCCTCCTTGTTTTTTGGAGAGGGCTCTTGGAAGCCCTGTTTCTCATGCTGGTTAGTCGCATCCACCACCAGAGACTCGGGGTGGATGGAAGTATAAATATTTTGTGCCCTCCAGATGGTTTGAACAACTCCTCATTGTGCTTGGTAGTGGGCGGCAAGGAAGCTGGGGTCTGCCACAGGGTCTTGGGAGTGTCCACAATGGTTTTGCTAAGTGGAAGGGCAATACAGGAAGTTCCTGAGGCTGTGGGGATGTCCACCATGGGATCAGCCTCCTCAACTATCTCCTCGGCCTTAACATCCAGACCCTGAACGGCCCTGCACAGCAACGCTGCACCCCCCGCATTGTCCTCACGTGCCAAGGCTACGGCTGTACCCGCCAATGCTTCATCCGGTGACAAAGAGGAGGAAGTGTTTATGAGCGGATGCTCCCTGCCATCCGCCCCCAGGGGTCCCAAGCCTCTCGGGGCAGCGTTGGTGCTAGTGGTGCGCCAGGCGGAGCTGGAGCTGCAGACGCCAGACCAAGTGTTGGCACCGCCATCATTATGACGGAGGAACCATCGATGGAGCCGGTGCCAATCTGATCGCAGGCACTGACAAAGGCCGAGGGCCTGTTGCCAACCTCGACATCAGTGCCTGTGGTGTAGTCAGCATTGGCACTGGTGTGGAAGACGAGCACGAGGATGCTGCCAAGGTTGGTGCCTAGGTCGGTGCCAAGCACAGTGCTGGAGTCAACAATGGTGCCGCTGTCAGAGGCGGTGGTGTGTGGGTAGGTGCTGAGTACAGATGCGTAACTGATGGTGGGACAAAAGGTGGCTGAGGCCACAGAAGATGTCGCAGAGTGGTGACCTTGGGTTCCTCCCTGTCCTTGGTGAAAGGCCCAGGGGGCCAGAAGGGCCACTGAGGTAGGATCTGCCACTGCGGAGGCCACACCTGGTGCTCCCTCCTCTCTCTCAGCTCCTGCTGCTCCTGGAGTGATAAGAGTCAGACTCTGACTCCAAAGTCTCTGACACTGAAGACCATGGAGGAGCTGAGCCTAGGTGCCTTGAGTGGCAAGAGCTCGGGGAGGGGTAGACTCTCTGTCTGAATGAACCGGTGCTGAGGGACATGGAGAGGGGGAGCACCTCGACATCATAGCTGGCTTCCCTCTTAACTGCAACAGGGGGCGGGGTGGGTTCACCAGCGCAGACGGTTCTTCCCTCCTGGGGGGGCTAGAAGGTGGCCCGTAGGTGCAGGAAGTCCCAAGCAGCTTTAACTTCTTGGCATCGAAAGAGCTGTAGCTGCTGTGCAAGGTGACAGCAACTAAGAGGGCGACTCAACTGCCTTCACTTGGGTAGAAGTTGACATAGCCCCAGCGGGGGATCCAGGGTATGGCACCTGGGTCTCACACTGTCATGGAATATGGGGGAGTCCGGTCCTGACACGCCCTCTTCCTGGGATTCACAGTGACTCCAGCCAGCCAGTAAAACGGAAGGTTTATTGGACAACAGGAAGCAGGGTTACAGCGCAGGTTTGGAGGCACAACCAGGACCTCAAGCAAGTCCTTCTGGGGGTTCAGGAAGCTTAGTCCCCAGCTTGGATTCCTGAATTCCAACCACCCAGCCAAAACCGAAACTGAACTAACTCCCTCCAGCGGCCCCTTCTTTTGTCTGGCTTCCCGGGCAATGCTGACCCCCTCCCCCCCCACCTGCTTAGGTGACAGGCTTAGGTCGTCCTTCACCTAAAGTCCTCCCGGCTCTCCCATCCCAACACAAACAGTCCCTACTGCATCACATCTTCTCCCCCCTTCGAGACTGAACTGAGCGGGGTCACTCTGCCAGTGAGCTGGGGAAGTTCAGGGCCCCCTTTCCAGGACAAATCGTCCGCTATCGAGGTTGGCATTTCCCTCTACATGGACCACGTCCATGTCAATAGTCCTGCAGAGCAGGCTCCACCTCAGGAGCTTGGCGCTGGCTCCTTTCATCTGGTGCAGCCAGGTCAGGGAGAGTGGTCGGTGTACCACGGTGAAGTGTCGTCCAAAGGGATATGGCTCTAGCTTCTAAGGGCCCACACCATGGCCAGGCATCCTTCTCGATGGCCGCATAGTTTTGCTTCCCAGCGGTAGCAGCTTCCTGCTCAGGTACACTGATGGGTTGTCTCTCCCCCTTTTCATCCTCCTGCATTAAACGCCCCCCAGTCCCGTGTCTGAGGCATCGGTGAACACAATAAAAGGCTTGTCACAATCTGGGTTTGCCAAACTGGGCCACTAACCAGAGCCTCCTTCAGCGCCCGGAGAGCCTCTGGTACTGCTCGTCCAGACCACCTGTCTGGCTTCCCTTCTTGCACAGCTTAGTAGGGGGCAGCTACGGCCTAAAGTGGGGCACGAACCTTCGATAGTACCTCTGCCATCCCAATAAAGGCTGGACCTGCTTTTTGGTTTGGGTGCAGGCCAGCTCTGACACCTCCACCTTGGCTGGTTCCGGCTTCAGGCAGCCGCTCCCCACCAATGGCCCAGGTAAGATATTCAGCCATTCCCACCTTTGCACTTCTCAGCCTTTACGGTTAACCAGCCTCCTGGAGTTGGTCCAGCACTTGTTTAACTGGGACATGTGGTCCTCCCAGGTCTGGCTAAAGACGCAGATGTCGTCATATACGGCCACGGAAAACTCTCCATCACCCTCAGTAGCTGATCCATCAGGCGGCTGGAAGGTGGTGGTGCTGCCCTTGAGGCCCAAAGGGCAGGGTCAGAAACTCATAAAGCCCCAGAGGGGTGATAAAGGCGATTTCAGCCTGGATCCGCGTCCGCGGCACTTTGCCAGTAGCCCTGGTAAAGATCCATGGTGGTGAGGTACCGAGCACCTCCCAGCTTGTCTAGGAGCTCATCAGGCCTGGGCAGGGGTAGGCATCGTACGGTGATGGCATGAGCTTTCGATAGTCCACACAGGAATTGGATTGACCCATCCCTTTTGGGACCAGCACCACTGGTGAGGCCCAAGGGCTGGAAGGACGACTGGATCACCCTCAAGCCAGCATGTCCTGACCTCTCTTCTAGGTCCGGCAGTTTTCCCTGTGACTCCGAAGGGGGAGCATCTTATGGGAATGTGACCCGGCTCCACCCTGTGGACAGTCAAATTCGTGCGTCCAGGTGGTTGGAAAACAGCTGTCGGTACAGATGCAGCACCCCTCTGATCTCAGCGGCGGGCCAGGTCAGCTGATCAGAGAGGGGAATCGCCTCCAGGGGGGAACCCGCTTTTGTCCCAGGGGATTAAGATCCACTAAAGGTCATCTCCTGCCCTCCACGTCCACACACGGTCAAACACCAAACTCCCCCTGTCATAGTATGGCTTCATCATATTCACATGGTCACACCCGGCGGTGATGTGCCCGTTTGACAGCTCCACCACATAGTTTTACCTCGTTTTAGTCTTGTAACCTTGAAAGCCCTTCCCAGGCAGCTGGAGTTTGTTTTTCCTCACGGGATGAGAACCATCACCTGATCCCAGTGGCGAGGCACGGCCTTCTGCTGTCTCTGGACTGGGGCAGTTTCTCCCTGGCCAAGGCCCATTGAGCTGCGGCCAGTCTTCCGGAAGGTAGGACATACTACACCAATGACTCTTCCCTCGGGAGTGGCCTTCCCTGCCCATTCGTCTCTGCATCAGGTCTAGGGGCCCCTTACCCAACCTTCCATACAACTTTTCGAAAGGCGGAAAACAACAGTAGTTCCTGGAGTACCTCCCTGACGCAAACAGCAGGGAGTAGTAAGTACTTGTCTATTTCCTGCGCGGTGCTGGTTCATAAATGTTTTAGCTCATCTTTCAGCGTTCCCGTTGAACTCTTTCTCACCAGCCCGTGGACTGGGGGTGATACACTGAGGCCCAGTTGATGCCGGACCCCACAATTTCTGCCCATAGTAGGCCAGAGGCAGGGCCGACATGGACAGTTGGACCCTGGTTTCGTTAAGACTTCCTTGGGGGACCCCACCCAGCTGAAATGGTCAAGCACGCATCGTCACGGTGTCTGCTATCGTAAGAGACAAGGCCCCGCCTCGGGGTAGCGAGTGGCAAATCACCATTCACCAGCATGTATTTTGTTTCTTCCCCGACCGGTCACCCTGTGAGAGGCCCACTATGCATGGCCATCATTCTCGGAAGGTTCTTTTGATGGGTAAAATGGCCCAAAGCTGCGTTTCCCTTGTCCCTGGCCTTCCCACCCTGGCAGGGTCACAGGATTGGCAGTACTGTCGGACCTGGGTAAAGACCCCAGGCCAGTAAAAGTTCTGTAGCAGCCTCTGCCTGGTACGCCGGATTCCCTGGTGTCCTGCGAGAGGGATGTCATGGGCCAGGTACAGCAGCTTGTGGCGAAACTTCTGGGGAACCACCAGCTGCTTCCTGATCCCGCAGGACTCTACTTCCCCACAGGAACCTCTCCTTGCAACCTCTCCTCATGGTCTGTACTGCACTAAGGTCAGCCCAGTCCCTGGGCTTCCGCAAGGAGGGATCTTTCTGCAACTCGGCCTGGAACTCAGCAGCTGGGACGGGGATGGGGACCTGCTCTCTCTCGCTGGCTGGGTCTGAGGTCGCAGCATCTCTGAGCTGTGTCCCTGGGCGTTCCCCCCCGCCCCCCAGGTTAGGGTCCTGCACCTAAGGCCGAGTACCTTCCCTGTTGTGGGGGCGCAGTGCCCCTCGCCAACTCTGACTACGGGTCACGACCACGGCACCCCGGGCATTACTTGGCCAGTCCTCGAGGTCCCTGCCCCCATTAACACGTCCGTGGGCAAATAAGGGTGTACCCCCACATCCTTGGGGCCCTCCTTGGCCCCCCACTTCAGGTGTACCCTCTTCACAGGCACCTTGAATGGGGTCCCACCCACTCCCATCAGGGTCAGGTAGGTGTCAGGCACCATCTAATCTGAGGCCACCACCCCGGGCCGGGCCAGCGTCACCTCTGTGCCCGTGGCCCAGTACCCAGTGACCTTTCTCCCATCTACCTCCAGGGGAACAAGGCACTCTCTCTGGAGGGGCAGCCCCACGCCCACCCTGTAAACCAAAAACCCAGAGTCTGGAGCATCCAGCCCCCCAGAGGAGTTGACCTGGGGACCTCTTCCCTCCTTCACAGGTGGTACACGGCCAGCCCCCGTTTCCTGGGTATGTTGCCCCTCATCCTACCCGGTCTTTACCCAATCAACCCTCTGCGGGTTGGGTCTGCTCGGTCTGTCCCTGAGCTTGGGGAACTGGGCCCGTATGTGGCCTCACTGGCCACAGTGATAGCAGCCCATGTCTCGTGGGTCCCCTTGAGTGGGTCAGAGGGACCGGACACTGGAGGTTCCCCTTTGGTGGGGGTTCTCCATAGGCCCCCGCTGCGAGGTCCCATGGTGACTTTCTCTCTGAGTTGAGGCAGGCCTGCTCCTTCGAGACTCCTCCCTGTTATCCCCTGCTCAACTGTCCACAAATTGGTCGGCCAGCTGGCCTGCGTGCTACGGGTTCTCCGGCTTCTGGGCCATCAACCACAGCCTCAGGTCGGACGGGCACTGCTTGTACAGGTGCTCCAGTATGAACAGGTCCAGCAGGTCCTCTTTAGTTTGGGCCCCAGCTGTCCACTTGCGGGCATACCCCTGCGCCCGGTTGACCAGTTGTAGATATGTGACCTCACGGGTTTTACGCTGGCTCCGGAACCTCTTCCGGTACATCTCAGGAGTCAGCCCAAACTCGCGGAGCAGGGCCTGTTTGAACAGAGTTAATAAGAATTGGTGGTAGTGTGTATTTTGGGTAAGATCTAAGTTATAATTGGACCTGGGTATGTGGCTGATCCTTTGGGATTGGAAGAACCTTTTCTTTCATATGATGAATTAAGATTTTCAGAAATCATCATCATATGTTTGACACGGCGTGTCTGGATGGAGGCCTGAGGCTGGCCACTTTAAGGGAACTGCATCGTTAAACTTCTAAGTGACCAGTGAGGTACTATAGAAGCTGCTTTTGTGCTGGCTTGGTAAATCTAAGTAGTGGAATAACCACCCAGCTTTGGGATTTGTCTGCCCTGTTTTGTTGCAGTTCACCCTGATTGAGTAAACCTCAGCTGGCTCACGCCAGCACCGTCACAGGGCAGCCCCACGCCCATCCCTGAAAACCAAAAACCGGAGCCTGGAGCATCCAGCCCCTAGAGGAGCTGACCTAGGGCCCTCCTCCCTCCTTTGCAGGTGGTACGTGGCCAGTCCCCTTTCCTGCGAACGCTGCCCCTCATCTAGCTGGGTCTCTAGCAAGTTAACGGTGTGGGGTCGGTCTGCTCAGTTTGGCCTTGAGCCTGGGGCACTGGACCTATGTGGCCCTCTGGCACCATTGATAGCAGCTCATGTCCGTTGGTCCCCTCGAACCAGTGGTTGTCCCTGATGCTGGGCGTTCCCTTGGGAGGGGGTTCTCCCTATCCCCCTTTGAGAGGTCGCAGGATGACTCTCTCTCTGCAGTCGCAGCGGGCCTGTTCCTTTGGACTCCTCCCTGCCACCAGTCCCGACCGGCTCTCAAGTGGTCAAACTTATCAGCCAGCCGCCCTGCATATCGCGGGTTCTCTGGTTTTGGTCCCCTCAACCACAGCCTCAGTCAGATGGGCACTGCTCATACAGTTGCTCCAGTACCAGCAAGCTTAACCGCCGTCCCCAAGTGGGGGGCCAAGGAGGGCCCCAAGGACGTGGCTTGAGTACACCCACATTTGCCCACAGAGGGTGTTAATGGGGGAGACCTGGAGGTCTGCAAGCAACGCCTGAGGTGCGCTGATTGTGACCCATCGTCTGGGCCCAATCTGCCCACTTGCTGGCAATATATCCCTCCATGTGGACGGCTAGTTGCAGATATGAGACCTCAGGGTTTTTATACTGACTCCGGAACCTCTCCGGTACATCTCAGGAGTCAGCCCAAAATTCGCGCAGCAGGGCCTGCTTGAATAGTTCTAGTTCCCTTTCTCCTCCTCTCCCAGCTGGTGGTACAATGCCACGGCCTTGGGGTCCAGTAAGGGGGAGAGACCCGGAGCCTGTCCGCAGGATCTACCTGGTGCAGCTCGCAGGCCGTCTCAAAGGCATCCAGGAAGTCATCCATGTCCTCCCTCCTTACGCTGGGCCAGGATGCACTTATCAAAGCTCCGCAGATCCTGGGCCCCCCACTCACTCACCACAGCCGGGGGCCCGCTGCCCTCAGCCTCGCCAGTTCCAGCTCATGCTGATGCAGTCTCTCTTTCTCCTCCCAGTCATGTTCTCTCTGTCTCTCACGATCCTCCAGCTCTCTCAGTTTTAGCTCTTCTCCCATTCCAGCCGCTTCCGCTCCACGGATGCCGAGCGTCGCTGGACGATCCCTGCTGGGGGTGAGCTTCACCGGCAGGATCCCGTGCTGGCCGGGGGGGTCACGGTGCCCTCAGTATTCGCTGGGCTCCTCCCCGCCCTTCCCCTAGGCATAGGAATGGGGGGGTCTCGAGAAGCCCTCAGCCCACTGGCTGACCACTCCCAGCAGGGACAGACACTGGTGCCTGCCCTGCATCTGCCAGGCTGCTTCCCTCAGAGACAGGACTCCCGTTCATTCAAGCGTCTCCTCCTCCTCCAGCCGGGCAATCAGCTGGTCTTTGGTGAGCCTCCCCCTGCGCAGCCCCCTCTGCTTGCACAGCTCCAGCAGGTCACACTTGCGGCCGCTTGGCATACATCTTCCTGCTGGCCACTCACAGGACCGGGGTGCTCACCGCTCCCCACGGTTTCCAGGGGGACCCCTAGTGCACCAGCCCTTCTTGAGGTCACCACCTCTCTGCCAGGGTCGAGCTGCAGACTCCTCCGCCCCTGGGACCGCTCGCTGCAATCCCCTGGGGACCTGTTACTGCAAAGTCCTTCTCACTGGGCACACACTCCCAGGGTTAATCACCCCTTCGTTTTACTGCTCCCCAGTCACTTACTGCAGGAAGCGCCGTCCACGGGGTGCAGTATCTCCCACCGCTGCCACCAGTTGTCACGGAGTGTGGGGAGTCCGGCCCTGCACCCCTCTTCCTGGGACTCACAGTGACTCTCCCCAGCCAGTAAAACAGAAGGCTTATTGGACAACAGGAATGCAGGTTACAGCAGAGCTTGGAGGCACAACCAAGACCCCTCACTCAAGTCCTCCTAGGGGGTTCAGGAAGCTTAGTTGCCAGTTTGGGTTTCCCTGAATTCCAACCACCCAGCCCAAAACCGAAACTGAACTAACTCCCTCCAGCCGGCCCCTTCCTTTTGTCCGGCTTCCCGGGCAAAGGTGCTGACCCCCTCCCACCACACCTGGCTCAGGTTACAGGCTTAGGGCCTGTCCCTCACCTAAAAAGACATCCCCGGCTCTCCCATCCCCCACACAGACAGTCCCTACTGCATCACACGTTTCTGGATTTAGCCAAAGGAGAGTGGCTGTCTGGCTTCCTTTTTCTCCTGAGGCACCAGCGAGTGGGATCGGTGCTTGCTTTCAGCTGGGCCTCACAAGGTGCCATGTTGGTGTTGAGCATCTCGGGACGCGTCGTTTCTCGGCACCAAGCTCGAGAACAGTGCCGGGGCACTCTGCGTCGAGGCCGAAGCATTAGGAGCTGGGTCCCATGAGCCCAGGTCATAGCGGGGCCATGAGGATCACCGTAAGCTGCTGTTCCTTCTTTACGTGTTCTAGGGCATAACTTGTGGCAGTTCTTACAGCGATCCTTTTGGTGGCCCTCCCCCAGCACTGTAAACACAGAGTGTGTTTTGCTGTTCGGCACACGCTTTGTATAGGTCACACAGTTCTTAAACTGCAGGAATTGCAGCATACCATGGCTCCAGGGAGGGAGGATGTGGGGAAAACCCCCCAAAAAATCTACTAAGAACTCCAATACTAAGACGACACTAACTTAACTACATACAATGACTACAGAATGCGCTTGCTAAGCAAGGGCTAAGGGAAGTTCCAGCCACCATCACTGGCGGTAAAAAGGAACTGAAGGGGCGAGTCGGCAGGGCTCTATATTGAGCACCATGAAGGCGCAACTCTGGAGGAGGGCAGGGCGGGGGCCGGGCAGGCCAGCCTGACAGATGCTGCTAAGGGAAAAATCTTCTGGCCCCTTTGCACATGCGTGCGCACACACCTGATTGGAATGGACGTGAACAAGCACTTAGAGGGCTAGGAGTGCCTTCTTTATTCTCTATTAATTAAAACACAAAAACACTCCACTGGGCATCAATTAAAGGCCCCTTCCCTAAATTCCACTTTTCACCTCCAACACCGTAGACTCAGGAATGGCTGGAAGGGGGGGCAGCCCTGCTGGGGGAGCCAAGGTTGTGGTGTAGGGCACTGATGCTAAGGTTGAAGTGCACATCTAGGAAAGGAAGTAAATGGAACGTTTTGTTGCCAGTATTAACTTTTCATTTCCTCGCTTTTTAGGAGTTGTTAGATATAAGAGACCGCAACAGGACATGACATAATGCCGTGTGTGTGTGCTCATTTGCCAGGGAACTGTAGTTGTTGCATTTTTAAATTGACTAAAATGATAAGTAATGATTTACACCCAGACCCAGATCCCACGGAACGCAGTTGGCTTGGAAGAAGATGAACAAAGCTGGTGTAAAAACTTATTTTCTAGACATGGAACTTATTTCTGAACAAGTTCTCATCGGGATTTTTTAGGAGAGAGTTTTTCCACAAATGAAAAATGTTTTTTTCAAACACCTGCCTTTCAGCTGATTCAAGGGTGGAACTCTTAAGCCATTCAACCGTTTGAGGAGAGCATGGAAATTTAGATAAATGAAAAATGCATCTTCAGTGTAACAGAATTACATAATCCAGGCAGCACTGAACTTGCACTGGCCAGTCCCTTTAACTTTCTATATTGTGTAGTTTAGCCAAAGAAACTTGAAAAGAGAGAGAACTAAGCTGTGAGGTTAATTTTTATTTATTGGAACTGAAACACGAACAGGTTTCTTGAAACTCTTCAAGAGTTAGCCAGATTTTGCTAACATGCAGTAAGTTTTTCTACTGAACACACTCACAGCAGATCAACTCCCCCTGTATATGCAAAACAGTATGGAGCTTTAACACCACTATCCCACTGGCTCTACCAGAATTTCTGTCACTTAAAGAGACTCTTGACTTTTTCAACCTCTTCA
The DNA here is from genome assembly GCF_003597395.2 of Chelonoidis abingdonii. Lineage (NCBI taxonomy): Eukaryota > Metazoa > Chordata > Testudines > Testudinidae > Chelonoidis > Chelonoidis abingdonii. Next base: position 14,669,670 of record NC_133789.1, read on the forward strand.
CACAGATGTGTTTCTTTCTGTTCCTCTAACCACTTGTCAGCTCTGGACCCCTTTTATTTTTGATCCTTTAGATAACGGCATAGAGAGCACACTTTTAAAATTTGCAGACAATACCAAGCTGGGCGAGGCTGCAAGTGCTTTGGAGGGTAGGATTAAAATTCAAAATGATCTGGACAAACTGGAGAAATGGTCTGAAGTAAACAGGATGAAATTCAATAAGGACAAATGCAAAGTTCTCCACTTAGGAACGAACAATCAGTTGCACACATACAAATGGGCAATGACTGCCTAGGAAGGAGCACTGAGTAAAGGGATCTGGGGGTCATAGTGGACCACAAGCTAAATATGAGTCAACAGTGTGATGCTGTTGCAAAAAAAACAAAAAACAAAAACGAACATCATTCTGGGATGTATGAGGGGGAGTGCTGTAAGCAAGACAAGAGAAGTAATTCTTCCGCGCTGCTCAGGCCTCAGCTGGAGTATCGTGTCCAGTTCTGGGCACCACATTTCAGGAAAGATGCGGACAAATTGGAGAAAGTCCAGAGAAGAGCAACAAAAATGATTAAAGGTCTAGAAACCATGACTGATGAGAGACAATTGAAAAAGTTGGGTTTGCTTAGTCTGGAGAAGAGAAGACTGAGAGGGGACATAACAGTTTTCAAGTACATAAAAAGGTTGTTATAAGAAGGGAGGAGAAAAATTGTTGTTCTTAACCTCTGAGGATAGGACAAGCAGCAATGGGCTTAAATTGCAGCAGGAGAGGTTTAGGTTGGACATTGGGAAAAACTTCCTGTCAGGGTGGTTAAGCACTGGAATAAATTGCCAAGGGAGGTTGTGGAATCCCCATCATTGGAGGTTTCTAAGAGCAGGTTAGACAAACACCTGTCAGGGATCGTCTTAACTCAGGGGTTTTCAAACTGGGGGTCAGGACCCCTCAGGGGGTCATGAGATTATTATATAGGGGGTCGTGAGCCGTCAACCTCCACCCCAAACCCTGCTTAGACTCCAGCAGTTATAATGGTGTTAAATATACAAAGTGTTTTAATTTATAAGGGGGAGGGGGGGAGAAATGGTCGCACTCAGAGGGTTGCTATGTGAAAGGGTCACCAGTACAAACGTTTGAGAATGACTGGTCTACTTAGTCCTGCCATGCATGCAGGGGATGGGACTAGATGACGTCCTGAGGTCCCTTCTAATCCTATGAGTCAATGGGGTGACTGGAATTGAATGCTGTAACTCAGGTGAGGGCAGACCATGGATTTTATAACACCTCAGTATTTCCTATTCCATTCTTTACACATCTGAATGTCGTCTTTGATTGCTACTGCGCCCTGAGCAGAGGTGCTGCATCCTCTTCCATGAATGAATTTCTATTAGTAGGTTTAGTTTTCCTAAGACACCCCAGTTTGTGGGTTATCAAAACTACAATAATCCCAGGGGAAAAGCTTCATGCAGCTGGCAGTGCAGTAGATGGCAGGTCACTGGGCTTTTTGGGAAGTACTTTAAGAGAACATTGCAATCTACAAACTCATCTGGAAAGCCTGGAAATACAGATTCAAGGTTTCACTCAAAAAACCCACTGAAACCTTGCAGATGAGGTGCAGTTATGCTAATGTTGTAGAACAGACCTGTGTGTGTAAAGGAAGAGTTGAGGTACATCAGAAACAGGAAGCCTGCTAAACAACCAGTGGGGCCCCTTAACGATCAATATATAAAAGATGCGCTTGAAGACGATAAAAGTCATTGCGGAGAAACTAAATGGATTCTTTGCTTCAGTCTAAACAGCTGAGGATATTAGGGAGATTCCCAAACCTGAACTGGCTTTTGTAGGTGACAAATCTGAGGAACTGTCACAGATTGAAGTGTCACTAGAGGAGGTTTTGGAATTAATTGATAAACTCAACATTAACAAGTCACCGGGACCAGATGGCATTCACCCAAGAGTTCTGAAAGAACTCAAATGTGAAGTTGCGGAACTATTAACTAAGGTTTGTAACCTGTCCTTTAAATCAGCTTCGGTACCCAATGACTGGAAGTTAGCTAATGTAACACCAATATTTAAAAAGGGCTCTAGAGGTGATCCGGCAATTACAGACGGTAAGTCTAATGTCGGTACTGGGCAAATTAGTCGAAACAATAGTTAAGAATAAAATTGTCAGACACATAGAAAAACATAAACTGTTGAGCAATAGTCAACATGGTTCTGTAAAGGGAAATCGTGTCTTACTAATCTATTAGAGTTCTTTGAGGGGTCAACAAACATGTGGACAAGGGGGATCCAGTGGACATAGTGTACTTTAGATTTCCAGAAAGCCTTGACAAGGTCCCTCCAAAAGGCTCTTACGTAAATTAAGCTGTCATGGGATAAAAGGGAAGGTCCTTTCATGGATTGAGACTGGTTAAAAGACAGGGAACAAAGGGTAGGAATTAATGGTAAATTCTCAGAATGGAGAGGGGTAACTAGTGGTGTTCCCCAAGGGTCAGTCCTAGGACCAATCCTATTCAATTTATTCATAAATGATCTGGAGAAAGGGGTAAACAGTGAGGTGGCAAAGTTTGCAGATGATACTAAACTGCTCAAGATAGTTAAGACCAAAGCAGATTGTGAAGAACTTCAAAAAAAGATCTCACAAAACTAAGTGATTGGGCAACAAAATGGCAAATGAAATTTAATGTGGATAAATGTAAAGTAATGCACATTGGAAAAAATAACCCCAACTATACATACAATATGATGGGGGCTAATTTAGCTACAACGAGTCAGGAAAAAGATCTTGGAGTCATCGTGGATAGTTCTCTGAAGATGTCCACGCAGTGTGCAGAGGGTCAAAAAAGCAAACAGGATGTTAGGAATCATTAAAAAGGGGATAGAGAATAAGAACTGAGAATATATTATTGCCCTTATATAAATCCATGGTACGCCACATCTCGAATACTGTGTACAGATGTGGTCTCCTCACCTCAAAAAGATATTCTGGCACTAGAAAAGGTTCAGAAAAGGGCAACTAAAATGATTAGGGGTTTGGAGAGGGTCCCATATGAGGAAAGATTAAAGAGGCTAGGACTCTTCAGCTTGGAAAAGAGGAGACTAAGGGGGGATATGATAGAGGTATATAAAATCATGAGTGATGTGGAGAAAGTGGATAAGGAAAAGTTATTTACTTATTCCCATAATACAAGAACTAGGGGTCACCAAATGAAATTAATAGGCAGCAGGTTTAAAACAAATAAAAGGAAGTTAAAAGGGAACTGGATAAATTCATGGTGGCTAAGTCCATAAATGGCTATTAGCCAGGAAGGGTAAAGAATGGTGTCCCTAGCCTCTGTTCATCAGAGGATGGAGATGGAAGGCAGGAGAGAGATCACTTGATCATTCCTGTGAGCTTCACTCCCTCTGGGGCACCTGGCATTGGCCACTGTCGATAGACAGATACTGGGCTAGATAGACTTTTGGTCTGACCCGGTACGGCCGTTCTTATGTAAGAGTTGAGGCTGGTGGGATGACCTTCCACATGGAGAACTGTATTCTGCAAAGCAGGGGCTCTAAAAACCGCATGATAGGGAACCAACTCGGGCTGCCAATTTTGATTGGATGTATTCCTGGAGGTTTCATCACGTCAATCTTTAATTAAAGATTCATCTTTAATGCTTGGAGACTCCAGGAAAACCTTCTAACCGAACAAAGCTCTTAGTCTGATGCGATGGCTAAGCGAGCTAATGTGATCCCTGGACGTGTAAGCAAGGAAATATTAAGTAGGAATAGGGAGGTAGTATTAACTGTGCAGCACTGGTGAGACCATCACTAGAATGCTGTATCTAGTTCTGGGGACACCAATATCCTTTTTAAAGTGTGAAAATTGGAAAGGGTTCAGAAAAGCGCCATGAGAATGATTTGAAGTCCAGAACGCTTGCTTCAGTGAGACTTGAACCTCAAGCTATTTAGCTTATTCCAGAAAAGATTAAGAGATGATTTGATCACAGTTTAGACACACACACACACACACACACACGAAGATTTGGCAGTAGAATACTCTTTAATCAAGCAGAGAAAGGCATAACAGGAGCCAACGATGGGAAGCTGAAATTCAGACATAAGGAGCAAATTTTTAACAATTAGGGTAATTAAAAACTTACCTATGGATATGGTGCATCCATCATCAGTAGAAGTCTTTAAATCAAGACTGGATGTCTCCTCCTAAAAGAGAGACTCTAGCTCAACCAGATGTGATGGGCCTGATGCAAGTATTTCACCTGTAAATCCACGCTGTGTTATGCAGATCACATGAGATGATAAAGATCTCTTCTGGGCTTTAAAAAAGCCTGTGAACTGCATTACTATGCTTTCCAAAGTTTGGCTCCATTTCTACAGCTGCAAGGTGTGGGAACATTTTCCAGGAAGGTTGAAAGGTCATGGTCAAACAATAAACAAAGTTATTTTGCTTTGCAGACCTGTGTGATGCTTCTTAAAACATGCTCTCTCAAGCTTTAATGTTCAGAAAGAAATAATATCCCATCACCTAACCCAGTGCACTCTGGATGGACATGCAGCTTGCTTTGTAAGCTGTACTCTCCTTGGCCAAAGAAACACCACAAAATATGCATGTTCTCTGCCTCAACAGCTGAAGACAGGAGACAGGTTTTGAAAAAAAAATTACTTTATTGGAACTCATCTGAACATCAGATATACCTGGTGTTGGTTAGCAAGAACCGTTTGTACATTTGATATTGATGGTGCCAAAAACCCAAACAGTGACCAACTGGATGAGATGCAGAGTTTAAAAAAATACCACAGAAAGTTAAAATATGTGGATAGAAAGCAGGAAAAGAAAAAAAAAAATCAGCCAGTCTAAGATTTAGTGTAAAGGCAAAATCTCTCTTGATAAAACAGAACCCTTTTATAAAATATAAATTTAGTAAGAAAACATGGAGAGAGGGAGAGAGAGAGAGAGAAAGGGAGACAAAGGGGAATGAATAAAGATCAGCACGACAGAGATGCAGAAGCTTACACTGCCCAAATTGCATTAAAACCTTGCTAGTAATCTCACCATACAATGAAACATGCTGGAATACACCATGCTCCACCTCCCATGTATACCACTTTGAAACAGTAACTAGCGAGTGCTACACAAGCTCATTCCAGAGGGGCCGATTTGTCTTACATCAGATGTTTAAGGAAATATACTCTACAGCAGAGGTGAATATGATGATCTGATCAGTGCCTGTGCTAGCAGACTGCCTTCTCTCTTGGACATTTGGCTCTCACAGAGAGGTGAACACTCAGAGAACACCTGCTCACTTGTTCTTCCCAACACTGCAAGGGGACAGGGGGTTTAAAACATTTAGAGTCTAGCCTATTTTAAAACAATAGCATGCAATACAGGCCTCCAGGGGAACCCTGTGCTGTTCCCTTTGTTAGAAGCAGGCCTAGATATAGACAGTTGCAGCCGTTACTTCTATCTTTTGAGCTGATTGAGCTCAGTGGCAATTCTGAAGTGGGTTCCCTATGTGTGGGCTTCTGGGAGTCAATATGGAGTTGCTTTGGGGCGTATTAAAGGTGTTAAGATTTAAAAATAAACCAGCAGTCTGTACGTAAGGGTTTTTTGGTTCAGTACAAATGGAATAAAACGTGGCTTCTTATACACTGTCAGTAAGTCTCCGATTCCAGAGTAGAGGGAAGAAATGGAACTGTTTCCTTGGCAGCCGGGTAGCTATTGAGGATAAAACCTTGCCATTGCTGTACTCTCTCTGCCATCCCTCAGGAAGTGGAAAGCACATGTTTAGGTAGTGTAAGCCTTTTTCCTTTTATTTAGAATCCCTCTTTTTTAAACAATATTTCCCCCCCGATACAAAGTTTGGCCAGTAAATGTTACATGGAAACTGGAACACGCATCGTTTGGAATACAAGATGCACCGGATGAGGACGTTTAAAAACTTTCCGAGCGAAAAGTAGAACAAAGAAAAAAGTCTCCTAGCATTTTCCCAAAGGTTTCACTCTCCTGTCACACACACTCTCCAAATGACAGCTACCAAAGTCAACTCTGCAAGAGAAAAAAGCCACTGTCAATCAAGGGGAAGGAAGCAAAAAGCATAGGCACACGCTGTACCTAGGCTTAGGAGCCAAAAGAAATGAACCTGAGCAGTTGTGCGCTTCGGCTCCTCACACCCACTCACCTATGTTAGCTTCTTGGCTTTGTTGTAGAGTGAATCCACTACTTTACTCATATTCTGAATAGTCTCAAGAGCAGCTTCGTACGTTTTGTCTACTGGCGGCTCATCAAAGATAATCAGGACTCCCTCCCCTTGGTCAAGGATTCCTACAAACACAAAGCTCTGGTTACACAGCAGTGCATGTGTGAGCTAGACAGACTTCCAAGGGCTTCTTCTGTCAGATCCGGCCATCAAGTCTCAGGTTGGACCTTGTGCCTATGCTGTGGTGGCCTCCAGGGTGTGGAATTCATTTCCACTGGAATTTATCCAGCCATCTCCCCATATTAAACATCTGGCCCTTGCCCCTCCAGCCAGGGTTTGTGACCACTGCTCCCCTAGCATCTCTCTCACCCCTAGAGCTACATAATAGAGAAGGGTGGTTTTAGGGATTGGGGCGCGGTTCTACAGCACAAAACAAGTGCTTCGGTGGAAACATTTTATTTATAAAAATGGTTTTCCTGCCTTCCGAGTTTTAGCTAAGCATATGCTAGAGAGAACAGTAAGTCTATCACAGTGTGTATGGAGGAAAGGTGTCAGCATTTCCTCTGACCCGGGCTTACCGGCACTACCCCAGCACCTGGCTAACCTATTCTTTGCAACACAACATTGCAGGGGATGTGGAACAGGGGATCCAGAAGGCAGCACTTTGGAAACCTGCTTTGTGCGAGAGCAGCCTACTGGGGCGGGAGGGAAGGGAAATCTTACTCAGGGGGATCTCCAACCCATCTCCAATTATCAGTCTAGCGCGCTTGATTCTCTGACGACGACTCCAGCAGCTGGGAGATTTACCCTTTCATTTTCTTGATCCCTTTATCAATAAAAGGTATTTTTATCCCTTTTGTATTCAGTTTCCCACTATACTTTAATCATTCTCTAATCAATAGGGTTGTCTCACTGACCTATCTCATGTTCATTCTGCCTAGCTAAGCTAGTAGGACTGGCTTTCTGTGCTGGGCACTCAGGACAGGAGAACATCTTTCCTGCTACCTCCCCTGAAGCTCCCATTGGCTGTTTTCTCCCATTCCCGGCCAAAGGGAGCTGCAGGAGGCGATGCCTGCAGCCAAGGGCAGCACACAGAGCTCTCTGCCCCCCAACCCCCAGGGACGTGGTGCTGGCCACTTCTGGGAGCGGTGCGGGGCCAGGGCAGGCAGGGAGCCTGCCTTCGCCCCACTGTCACTCCAGAGCCCCTCCAGGTCAGTGGTGCCAGGCCAGAGCCCGCACCCCAAACCCTTCCTGCACCCCAACCCCCTGCCCTGAGCCCCCTGCCACACCCCTCCTGCACCACAACCCCCTGCCCTGAGCCCCCTCCTGCACACTGCACCCCCTCCCGCAACCCAACCTCCTGTCCCAGCCCTACATTCATGGCCCTGCATGCAATTTCCCCACCTAGATGTGGCCCTTGGACCAAAAAGTTTGTCCATCCCTGTACTAGGCACGAGCCCTCCAGCATGAGGTGAATGGAAGAGTGTCCTTCAGCTCTTTGCCAGGAGTTGGCAAAGGAGTTCTGGTTTCAAGTGGAAGCCGTTACTGAGCATGCCAGGCACCAATGGAGCTCTCACTAGTCAGCTGGTGTCAAAAGGTAAGTAAGAGGAAGGTAGGTCAGGATCTCCAGGATACAGCCCATAATCTTTTCAGTATTTTCCCATGTACCTCTATTTGCTTTCTAGGCCTGATAGTATCATCTGGAGTTAGAGTGATAACACTCTAGGGCATATGCTTAAGATCTGGAGAGAGACAGCACTTAAGAGAACATACACAAGCTTCTTTCACTTGTTCATCTAAAAATGGAGTGGAAGGTCCGGAAAGATCCAACAGGGTGCAGAGACTCACCATGAAATTTCTTGTCCAGGATCATTTGTGACAGTTTCCTTTCCACATCAGCCTGAAATTGAAATAATCTCTTGAAGCTAACTGCAGAGCAGTGGATTTTACTACCCTCAACCCACAGACCTGACAGGATATAAAGATAAATGTCTCCAAGCAATATTTCAGCATTTTAATTGAATATCTTTGCAAGACATCTCACATACAGACTAGCTTGCAATTACAGTCAATTTTAGGCAAAGCAGGATGTCAGAGCAACCACGACCAGGCACTACCTTTTAACCATCAGAGTTCCCAAGTGACCTTTTGCCTTTTCTCGTCACAAAATACAATACAATCTTCATTTCATACATACTGGAATCAGCAGGGGATTTGGAGCATTCCTGCTTGACTCAGCAAGCATCTAGTTAGCTAAGCTTCACCATGCATCAGTCTTTGATAACCTGTTACAGCCAGCAAGTGGCCCATTGGGAGTCAGGCCCTTGTTCTCCACTCTCTGCTATGTTAGTAGAGCTCACAATTAAGGAATGTTTGTGCTCCCAGTGTGCGCTAGCACCCAGGGGCTGAGTTAGGAGTGCACCATTTGGAAATGAGGCTGTATGGTAGAAGCAACCACGTGGCCATGAGTAAGATGCTCTCCATCACCTGACATGGCAGCTCTGAGTTTAGAGCTGCTCTGACAGTCTGGGGCAAGGGCATTTCTGAGTACTCCTGAGAGCAAGAGGAGACTTACCCCAACTGAGAAGTTGCTGAGAGTCTCCCTGCGGTGCCTAAAGGAAGCTGACAGGAGTGGGGATCTGCACAGTCACTGTGCCAAGTTCAGCCCTGGTGAAACTCTAGCCAAAGGAGCAACTAGTTTGGTCCACTGCCTTTTAAGAGCTTTTCAAGTTAAGTTAAGGACTGTTCGAGAAGGTTTGTTCATGACAGTTATACCCTGGACTGCCATTTGCTGCCCACCTGGATTAAAAAGGGCTAAGCTGGATTCAGTGAGGGGTTACTGAGCATGGAAAATTCTACAGCACTTTATAGGGAGGCTCCTTCAGACTCTTCAAACGTAGAAGAGTCAGCAAGCGGAGGGAGTGGCAGGGCAGGACCTGGAGACAGGAGGAGTGTTTTGTAGGGAAGCTCATTTCTCCCCAAGCAAAACATACACTGCAAGCATATTATATGAACCCCTGCCCTCAAGGGTGTGTGTGACAGGGTGTACCAGGCCCTGAGGCCTCTTGCAGCCAATCAGAGGTGTGACAGACCCAGACCAGTGGGGTACAGGAGTCTGGTAGAGGGCAAATATACTGGTCACTGGATGAGTAGTTTTCTGTTCCCTGAGCGACCAGAGCAGGGGCTGCACTAGAGTAATCAGAAAGCTGCTAGAACCAATTAAGGCAGACAGGCTGATTAGATCACCTGCAGCCAATCAAGGCAGGCTAATCAGGGCACCTGGGTTTAAAAAGGAGCTCACTTCAGTCAGGTGGGGCAGGGGGAGGAGGAGCCAGAGGAGAGGAAGTGCATGCGAGGAGCTGGGAGCAAGAGGTACAAGGAGTTGAGAGTGAGAGGGTGTGCTGCTGGAGGACTAAGGAGTACAAGCGTTATCAGACACCAGGAGGAAGGTCCTGTGATGAGGATAAAGAAGGTGTTTGGAGGAAGCCATGTGGAAGTAGCCCAGGGAGGTGTAGCTGTTACAGGAGGCACTATAGACAGCTGCAATCCACAGGGCCCTGGGCTGGAACCCGGACTAGAGGGCGGGTCTGGGTTCCCCCCAAACCTCCCAACTCCTGATCAGAGACAGGAGAAGTTGACCTAGACTGTGGGGAAGATCACTGAGGTGAGCAAATCTGCCAATAAGCGCAGGACCCACCAAAGTAGAGGAGGAACTTTGTCACAGTGCCCAGAAGGCGCAGATAAAAGCAGCTGCAGAGCCTGAGCAGGTCAGTTCCTGACTGGGGCCAGAGGTGCAAGGAAGGGTGCTCCACTCTGGCCAAAGGGAACTTGATGGGCTGCATTGCTTGGATCTGGGAACAGGAGGACCTGAGGACTCTTGCCCTAAGGTAACAGACAGAGGTGAAGAGGCCAGGTGGGAAGGGAACCAGTGAATATAGCAGCAACCAAGTGAAGGAAGCAGTACATGGTTGCTACCTATAGGGTCCCTGGGTTGGGACCAGAGTAGTGGGTGGGCCCAAGTTCCCTCACTAGCCACTAGGGAAGTGACCTAAACCCCAAGAAGAGGATAAGCCTCATTCAGAAGCCCAAGCAAAGGGCTGGAATTGAAAGAGCTCAGAGCTCTGGTAAGGGCAGGCAGACTGTCTGGTGAACTCTTTGTTATGAGTGTCCATACCCCCCCCAGGACTGAACTTGAAAGATGACCTGGCTGGACAGCTGGGGCAGTGAGAATCAGTGAAGACAAAATCTCCAGGAAGAAAGTCCTGGGGCAGTGCTCTCTAACAGGGCAGGGAAGAACCTAAAGTTAGCCCAGAAGAGCCTGAGAATCAAGCCCAGAGACAGGGCTGAAGACACTATCAAGGGCACAACAACAGTCCTTGCTGGACCTCTGTTACCCCAGAAGGGGTTCATTCATGTCTACTGACTGTGTGACTTGACCTCGCTAGAACTCAGCCCACCGGCCAGCAGCCTACAGAGGGCACCAGGAGAAAATGAAGAGAGGTGAGTGCACCCGCCACAGAAGGGATTTCTCAACAGTGGCATTTGCTCTAGTTGTGGAGCTGGTGGTTGAAGGCACTGTTATTTCATGGCGGTCATTTGACCTCTCAGTTTCTTTGCCCTCTTTACTAAACCATCCCACAGATTTCTAGCAATGTTCTTACCTTTGAGAGCTTGATGAGGCTGGATATGTGTTCCATCTATAAAAGGGAGAGAGAGACCAATACAGATACGGGAAGTCAAGCTTAATTTTGCTTTTATGACAGAACAACGAGGTCTGGGTTCTTTCTACATGACAACTCAATACTCCAGCCATCTACCCCAGATGTGTTCCTTTGCTTCATCTCATTTAGACTTCAGACCACAATACAATTCTAACTGAAGGTGGACAGACCACACTGAACAGCTGAGTCATCATTTCACTGCTTCAGTCTAGATTTAAGATTAGTATTATTCCAGCCTCACCCGTGCCTTGGAAGACCCCTTAGAGCCAAACACTGTCAATCAAGGCGTTAGAAACATGCGCATCTAAAGCTTAATGAAAAAATGAAAGAGCAGTTCTGGAGGTTCCCCCATCAGCCCTTTAACAGCCAGTCGTTTTGAGCTGATGACGACGACTTATGGACTCAAGTGCCAGTCCACCAAGTAGTCAGCAGAACTCATCTGAGCGAGTCAAAAGACTCCCTACCACTGCAGATTACTTTGCCCTTGCAGCCCCTGCTTGTGTCTAAGAAGCTCACACACCAAGGATGAGTGGGGAAAAGCTGCCGGAAGTAAAGAAACTTACCTGTACTCTAGAAAATGGTTCAATGACTCGGATCAGATTTTGTTCCAATAAGTTATCATAGAGTTTAGCCAAATGAGTGTTGATGATGGGGTCGTCCCTGAGCTCCACTTTATAATCTGTCAGAGCCTACAGGAGACATGTTGGGAACAAATAATTAGGCTGGGAGATGGTAGTGAAGACAGCCAAGTCCCCCCCATCTGTCAGGGCAGACTATAGCCTCCCTTACCTCCAGCATGGTATCAGATGTTAAACTGCTACTACCAGTACCTTGGCCTGACCGTCAGTATCTGGCACCTCAGCCTAACGCTTTTCAAGCACCTTGTTGATTAGTACCTTTCTTCACATTCTTTATAATGTGACCCAGAGGCTTAGGTGAACAAATGCATTTGTTCTACTCTTTGAGAGGTTTGGCATATCAGAGCAGCTTCCTGTCCCTGCTTCTTCTCCCCTCAACTTGTGTTTTCCTCCTGAAGAATCTTTAAAAAAGGCTTCAGTCCAGGCAGATCATTTCAAACGAATAAAAATCTGAGCAGGCAGTGGATTTCTTCAGGCTTACAAGAAAGGAATATTTTATGCAGGAATGAGGAGGATGAAGAAAGGAAGGGGTATTAGCCACAGAATTTACTCCTGGGGGAATTCTGCCCCACTGTGCAAGCACAAAATTAATGCCCCCTGCAGATTTTACTTTCTCCATGCAGAAAAATTGATTCATGCACCCCTCCCAGACAGAGGGGGTGGGGGAAAGGAGGTAAGAGAGAGAATATCTGGTTAGGGCATCAGGAGCAGCCAGGGGAGATGTAAAATCACCACCTCGGGGGGCAGGGCTGATGCACCATGAGAGGGGGACTCTCATTCGCACATCCGGAGCTGGGGACACCCTGACCGGTGGCTCCTACTGTGTACCAGGCTCCAGTTGCAAGTCCCAGCCGGCTGGACAGGCGGGGGCAAGGAGACAACTTCCTCTTAACCTGCACAAGCCGCTCCCAGGGCTGGGTCAGACCCACCCCCAGGAACCTCCCCCAGTTTCAGGAAACTCTGTACCCTCACCCTGCTTCCTGCCCCCATCACTCCCCAGCTGCCAGCGGAGGAGTCACTGAGGGGGGAACTGCTCCCCATCTTTCCAACCCCCCCACACTCAGACCTCCCCTGCTGAGCCACACACTCTGCATCTGGATCCCCCCCCCTTGCACCCAGACTCCCTGGCCAACCCCCACTCTTGCAACCAAACCATCCCCTGCTGAACCCCCCCACCCCGCCCTGCACTAAAACCCTCACCCTGTCAAGCCCCACACCATCGAACCCAGACCCGCACCCCACTGAGCCACAACCAGCTACACCTAGCCTCCCCCCTCCCCCCCCGCAAACGGACCTCTTTGCTGAGTCCCCGGCACCCAGACCCCATGCTGAGCCCCATCCCCTGCCTACCCCCAACTCAAAGCCCTCTGCTGAGCCCCAGCTACCTTTGCCTGGATCACCTGCCCATCCCCACCCACAGAGTCCCATTCCCCCCAACGAACCCTCTGATAAGGCCCTGTGCATCCAAATCTGCCCTCCCCTGCCACCACATCTGGACTCCCCACACAGAGCCATCCACACCCAGACTGCCTCACACAGAACCCTCTCACCCCACACCTTGATCCCACACACACTAAGCCCCTCCACACCTGGATCCTGCCTGGCTGAGCCTGCTTACCCCACCCCTGGATTGGGGGGGCAGGGTTGGGCATGCAAGATTCTGTCCCTCTCACTTGCTGTGGAGCCAGATAGATGTGCTAATATGCCTACTAAGGAATCTATTTGTCAAAAAAATATCCTGAATCTTTTTTGTTGTCTGTGTTATTCACATACTTGCTGACAGGTATTTTGAAATAAATTACCAAAATAATTGAAAATTGTGATTATATTATGTTATTTTGACATAAAATATGTAGAATTTTTGCAGAGTTTTAAAACACTGTGCACAGAATTTTTAATTTTTAGCACAGAATTCCTTGAGGAGTAAAAAGTAGCCTTTTTAGAGTACTTATGACTTGAGTCTGTAGGCTTCAGCCTAAACCCTGGTGAACACAAGTTCCCATTGTCCATAAATTTAGTAGCTCCCTGGTCAGAAAAGACCAACTATATGAATAGCGGAGGGATAGCTCAGTGGTTTGAGCATTGGCCTGCTAAACCCAGGGTTGTGAGCTCAATCCTTGAGGGGGCCACTTAGGGATTTTGGGATTGGTCCTGCTTCGAGCAGGGGCTTGGACTAGATGATCTCCTGAGGTCCCTTCCAACCCTGATATTCTATGACTAGCAGCAGGGTACTGAAGGTCACAGATAAGATGTACCCTCTCTTGGCTGGAGAAGGGGACAAGTTTACAGAGCACCAGGACCACTGCTCTGTCCCTCAGCATAAGAATTTGCTCTGTGATAATTTGTCAAGTTTCACTTCTGTTGGTAAATTCTTGAGAATTTTGTATTTCAGTGTTTCCAAATTTCCTCCTTTTTCATATTAATAGCAAATGGTTTGTTAAGAGTATTCAGGCTCCAAACTTCATGTTGTTTTGCAAATCATGTGATACTGAGCCAGAAGAGCACAAATGCTACCATCAACTAAGCAATTTAAAATAGTCTTTCAGTAAATATTCCAGCTTCAATTTTTTCCCCACAGATTAGTGCTAGAACTAGACCACTTAATTGTTCACGGAAAGCAAATATGGTCAAAATGAAGTTAGTTTTCAAACTCAAGCAAATACCACAAGAACATTCTTTCTCCTATAGCTTGGCTCCATCATGAGCACTAAAACTTCCATCTTTTCACACAGTCCTCAACACTTAAAACGCAACCTCTTCCCATCTGGAGTCTTCCTGCTCACTTACCTTTTCGAAGTCTGCCAGCGATCGATTCTTACTGGCCTGCGCCACACACTTTAGAGCTTCTGTCTGCAAAGAGAAAATGGAGCTAGTGTTAGTATTTGGAGGTGTCCAGAAAAACGTTATGTCAGCTGAATGGAGCACAGAGAAAGTTCTTAACTACAAAGAGGAAGAATGTTCCCTTTGCAACAAAGTCCCATGTCTGTTTAATTCCATATACACAGAACAAGATCAGCTGACCACAGAGGAAGGAAAAAACCCAACAGTTGCAGGTCACCTAGTATCACAACAGCTTCATGCTAACAAAGGATTGGAGTTCAGTAATGTTTGAGAGCTGCAGCAAAAGGATGCGGTTCCTGCCTAGCTTGAACACAGGGAGTAACTTCAGTTGCAGTTCTGCAATGTGCACATTTCAGTACTGCCTTCAGAAGCTGTAAATTTAGGTATTTTTAGCCAGTTAAATCACATTTCACACCTCAGTTACGCTGTCTCAGGTCGGTGGGGGGAGAGGGGGAGTCACTAGACATCCTAGTGACATGGGCTGTATTACGGGAAGCACTTCCTGCATGAGAGAGAATGTTTTATGTCTCATCATCCTAGTAACTGTAGGGAAGGAGAACTGTAGACAGAAACAGGGACTGAAACATTACCCTGCGTGTTAGAGTTGAGGATCAGTACTAATAAAGAGCTAAAATGGCTCTGGTAAAGATTTGCCAGGCCTGGCATATTGCAAGGATTCAGACTTTCAAATCACCCCATCATGATTAACAATGTGCTTTGCTCTCTCCCAATCCCACTTAATTGAGAACATTTCAGCAGACTCTCCTAAACAAATGGATGCTTTATACTATGGGGAAGCTGGAAACATTACTTTTCAAGTTAATCAGCATTATTCAGGCAGCGTAGATGCATTAGAAAGGAAGTGTAGTCTAGTGGTTAGGGCACTGGTCGGAAGTCAGGGGACATGGGGTTGGGTTCTCATATCTTCTGCTCACTTAGCATGCAGCCCTGCGCAATTCATTTTCCCATCTATTAAATGGGGATAACATCCCCCTGTGAGGTTGGGAAGTAATATCTGAAGTGCTCAGATACCATGATTGTGTTTTGGATTTTTTTTGCGGGAGGGGTGGGTGGGTGGAGAGACAACAAATAAGGAGTATCCAGCAGTATCTTATGCAATGGAAGATGGAGCAGCCCAATACAATAGCTAGGTAGGAAAGACCAGGGTTTATTTAGAAATATGGTACAGACAAGACACCGTTCATTCATCCTCTCTGAAATGGATACTTCATCTTAACAATAATCAGTGCTCACCACAATCCTCTTATTAGCTAGACCTCATAATCCCCTGTGCTTTAGCAGATGGGGAAACTGAGCCAGAACAGTTAGTTACATGATTAATCAAGACCACAGAGGGTGTCAATGGTTAAGCCTGGATCAGACTTTAGGACTTCCTGGCTTAGTCCCATGTTCGGCCTACACCTCATTAAAAGCACGAGCTGGTTTGTTACTGCGGGATCACTCATGTGTACCACGGATGGATTACTTATTTTAAGACTAAGCCAGAGCCCTGGCGAACACTTGTTTTGAAGAAAGGGCCTCCATATTTCAAGTATTACATGAAAAACTGTTTCATTTCAGTAGAAAAATTCTGTTTGTTCTAAGATGCTAGCTGCTCAGCTTCGCCTTATACTCTTCTGGATCTCTCAAGAACTGCTCAGCTATCTCTGAATGAAGAGAGATTTTCAAAGTGAGCTAAGACAAGCAAAAGTATTACAATTCAGCTGTACATGCTGGGCCCAAGCCTGCAAGATGCTATATCAATGTGCTGAGTGCACTCAGCTTCCATTACAGGATCAAGCCTACTTGCACCCACGCCAGCATTTAACAATACAGGGGAAAGCAATGAAGAGATTAACACAGTAAGTGAACTAACAAAGGGCCAGAGCCTCAGCTGAAGTAGGGAGAGAGACAATCATAGAATTGTAGACGTTAAGGTCAGAAGGAACCACCATGATCATTTAGTCCGACCCCCTGCACAACACAGGCCACAGAATCCCACCCATCCGCTCCTGCATCAAACCTGTGTCTCAGCCATTGAAGTCCTCAAATCATGGTTGAAAGACTTCAAGGTGCAGAGAATCTTCCAGCAAGTGACTCGCGCCCCACGGTGCAGAGGAAGGTGAAAAACCCCTAGGGCCTCTGCCAATCAGCCCTGGAGGAAAATTCCTTCCCGACCCCAAATATGGCGATCAGTTAAACTCTGAGCATGTGGGCAAGACTCACCAGCCAGACCCCAGGAAAGAATTCTCTGTAGTAACTCAGATCCCACCCCAACTAACATCCCATCACGGGCCACTGGGCATATTTACCACTAATAGTCAAACACCAGTTAATGAAGGAAAACTGAAAGACAGAGAGTTTTCTATACCTGTCTTCCTGCATACCGCAGAGCAAGCTTCCCACTCACTAATGCCTGCACATCCTCTGGGCTGGAAAGAGAAGGGAAGGAAAAGAGCATTTACTCAACAAGTGTCACTGTGCTTCGAAATACAAGTATTAACAGTTACCTTTTCCAACTGAGCCTCAAACTTCCTGACTCTCACATGCCTCCACCTAAATGCTCATCAAAATCATCTCGCTCAGCTTTTCCATTTTAAAAACTAAAATGTCTTGGACTCAATTTCTAATGAGAACCTGGGCATTCCCAGGAGACACGAGATTACAAGGCTCAAATATTAAAGAAATAGAAGCTTTGGTTAAAAAAAAAAAAAAGCACTGGCTGAGTGTGGTTGCTTCAGTTGTGTAGTTAGCTATGAGACTGGAATAGGCAATTCCTCTCCTGTTCCAACGTAAGTGTTCTTCCCATAACCTATGTTCCACCTACGTGTTGAGCATGATTTTGCACAGCAACATGTATTTCAGTGCAGTGATGGCTTTTGGGCTGTCAATTGAATCATATCCCTCAAATGCCTCATAAAAATAAGAATAGGCTGTTTTCCAGTCCTTTTCTTCTGCTGCGTGGATAATACCTGTTGAGAGAGGGAAAAACAGGCAGAAGTCAAACTCAATTCTGGATTCAATTGGAGGCAGATGAAAGTGTGGCTGCTTAATGTTGCACGTCGCACTTTACTGGAAGGGATACTTTTCCTTTAAACTCACTCATTCCTGAAGTCCTCTAAACCCTAGTTCTCTCTTCCACATTGAGTAAAACAGAACGAGAGCAAACTCAGAAAAACTTGCACAAAAGCTGTGGCTCTAGCAAGATAAAACAAGCAATGAAGTGCTGAAACATATGTTGCACCTCTCTGTCTGTCTGTCTAGACAAGGTCTACAGTACTAGCTTCTCCAAATGATACACATTAGAAAAGTTATGGGACCACTGGAACTGCAGGCTGAAGGCATCTTCCCACACGCATTAGTACCAAGGATGGCTTCATCAGTTTTGCCTGGTCAGACAGAGGTTCCAAGCAACTGAACTGCTGCATGAATTTACCACCAGATTGAAATAGGGAAATCTGCAGCTGCCAACAAATAGCAGCAGAGCTAGTGCTTTCACTGTTACCAAACCTGTGAGATTTTAGTATGAGTCTCACAGTATTCTGTGTTTTACTTAAAGTTCCAGCTCCTGAAATCAAGTGAGTACATGACATTCTAACATTTCATTTAAAGGCTTTCTAGGCCTTACGCTGCAGAGGAAAGCTTGAAAATATGACCCAAGTGCACCCAGGAGGCTTAAGTGCCAGAAGGCAAAGAAAAACCCTAAAATTTATTTTTAAAATCTAATGATTTTTAAACCACTCATTTTGGGGTTTGATGTGTATGCAGAAACACAGCAATGAAAGTGGTTTAAGAAAGCATGAGTCTCCAAACCGAGGCGATCAGAGGGTTGAGGAATAGTTATCTAGATCAGTTGTGAGCACCTCAAATGTTTGCAAACTGGATCACATTGACAGCATTTCAATTCTTAGAATCATAGAATATCAGGGTTGGAAGGGACCTCGGGAGCTCATCTAGTCCCACTCCCTGACAAAGCAGGACCAATTCCCAACTAAATCATCCCAGCCAGGGCTTTGTCAAGCCTGACCTTAAATACCTCTAAGGAATGAGGTTCCACCACCTCCCTAGGTAACCCATTCCAGTGCTTCACCACCCTCCTAGTGAAAAAGTTTTTCCTAATATCCATTCTAAACCTCCCCCACTGCAACTTGAGACTGTTACTCCTTGTTCTGTCATCTGCTACCATGGAGAACAGTCTAGATCCATCCTCTTTGGAACCCCCTTTCAGGTAGTGGTAACATGAAGTACCACATCGGTCACTTCAGACAGAGAAGCCATATTACAGCCCACTGATGTGGGACCTCTCCTTCTCTTGAAGGGCTTTACCTGACTGCATGTCCAGTGCTGCCTGCAGTTTGGGTGGGCAGTAGATTGCATTGGCCGTAGTTCGTGCAGAGGTTAAAGCTGCTCTTGCTTTTGGCAGATTGCTCAGGGCATGGTATGTCTTGCTTTCTAATAGCTGCACTTCAACCAAGAGAGCCTTGTCATCCATCTTTTTCAACTCCCGCAGGAGCTGAGATCCTGGCAAGAGACATGAACACCAGCATTTGTAACTTGCTCCAAACAGTTCTTTGGTCAGTGGGAGCAAATCAAGATCACTGTGGACAACAGCTCCTTCCCCAAAACAATGCTGCTTTTCAGACATGCATTCAGTGCCTGGAAGAGCCCACGGTGCTCATGCCCACGTTGTGTGGTTCTAAGAAAAAAACTGAAGGACGGGAAGCATAACAGTTCAGTCTGGATCTGGAGTACAGTAGTCTTGGATCAAAGTGGGATATGAAAGAACTAGGGACAGGAGACCAGTTATTAAGATGGAAGATTTGACACAGCACTGAGAATGTAACGTCTTTGGGTCCCTACTAGACTGGTCAAAGTGTCCTCATACATAATACAACTCATCATTCCCCATATCAGCCTCATTTTTAATTTGGAAGCAGTGAACTATTGCCACCTGGTGGCAACTTACCTAGCTGTAATGCCTCTTGGTATCTCTTTGTATCGAAGTACAAAGACACCAGCCTTGCCTGCAGAAGAGAAAAAGAATTGCTGTGAGGAAAGTCAGAGAAAGGTAACAGATTTTGCAAAATAAAACTTGGTATTCTCATTAATTTGCACTTATTGGCTGTTAGTGTTCTGCTTTGTACTGTCGTCTGAAAGCTCTGCTGGATCTAAACACAACAGGGGAAATACTCTCCCACCAAGAACAATCTGTCCAAGTTGCCCCATAAAGGGCAACAAATCTTAGAATAATCATGTTGCCCTGTCACTTATACAGATTTGGGGAACATAAAAAAAAAGCTCTCTGCATTTACAAACAAACACTGAATACAGTCAAGTGGAAAATACAACCACATACTTTGCATCCATACACACACACACCATACCTCTAGAGCCTGGCGTAGGAAAGTCCTCTTTTCTGATTTGGCCCATTCAATACACTCTAAGCACAGGTCGACCTTAGGGGGAACAAAAAAATTTTTAAATCCTCTTCTTTCATTCTCTTTATTACAGGAAGATCATCCAACCTAAACAACTCAATCACTGTTCTATACACTGCAGTGACAAGCAAAACAAAATGGAAAAAAGTTGGTGCTGATTCTTACCATATAGGTCTAAAGGCCTGTGCTAAATACCAAGTTATCTGCTACAGACTAACACTAACCTTACTGAAATGAGGCATGGGTTTAAGTCAATTACCTCAGAAGCAGAGATTTCACAACACAATCAGTGATGACATACATATCCTGTATGTTTCAATCAGCCTTGACCTTGGGATCATACATAGTCAAAACATAGCCTCACATTAGGTACAACTTAATGCACATCCCACCTCAAGTGTGTCAGACTTGTGTGACTTCTGCTTGGTTCCTGCTACAGTCCTCATTTTACAGAAGGCATGCATTTATCAAAGAATATCAAGGTTGGAAGGGACCTCAGGAGGTCATCTAGTCCAATCCACTGCTCAAAGTTGGACCAATTTCCAACTAAATCATCCCAACCAGGGCTTCGTCAAGCTTGACCTTAAAAAACCTCTAAAGAAGGAGATTCCATCACCTCCCCAGGTAACTCCAGATGAGGCCTCACCAATGCCAAATGGAGGGGAATGATCACATCCCTTGATCTGCTAGTAATGCTCCTACCTATATACCCCAAAATGCCATTAGCCTTCTTGGCAACAAGGGCACACTGTTGACTCCTATTCAGCTTCTTGTCCACTGAAAGCCCTAGGTCTTTTTCTGCAGAACTGCTCCCAAGCCATTTGGTCCCTAGTCTGGAGCAGTGCATGGGATTCTTCCGCCCTAAGTGCAGGACTCTGCTCTTGTCCTTGTTGAACCTCATCAGATTTATTTTGGTCTAATCCTCTAATTTGTCTAGATGTTATAACCTCATGGGAATATTGAGATAAAAGGGCTAAGTTTAGAATATAAACTACCTATTATCACTAATTTACCTCGTGTCATGACTGCTAATCACTGTATATTACATGTATTTAAAAAATCCAGAGGATAAGCAAGAGTTTTGCTCTAACATAAGCCTGTTGTAGCCACAGCAGAACTACATCTAGGGTGACCAGATGTCCCGATTTTATAGGGACAGTCCCTATTTTGGAGTCTCTCTTATATAGGCCCCTATTACCCCCCACCCCCTGCCTGATTTTTCACATTTGCTGTCTGGTCACCTTAACTACACCACAAGTGAAATGTGACATTTTCACTCTGCTGCAATAGTGGAGGTTTCTCCCAGTGAGAGCAAAATGCACTTGTTCCCACAGGTAAGCCCACTGCTGAAAAAGGCACAGTTGGTGTTTTTCCTTTAAAATCATTATTTTAGACTAATTATATTGATTCAAACAAAATTTGAGGACACAAAATAACAGCCAGACAACTCCACAGGTGCCATCCTGTTTGTAAGACAAATGAAGAGGAACTCCCCATGGTCTGTGTTGCCACAGACGGAGCTGAAAATTAAGCATCTACAGCTTATGGTTATGAAGAAAATCCCAAGTGTTAACATATCTTTCTGGCTCCAATGCTATTACTGTTGCTCCTAGTTCTCTCAGAAAGGTGTAGCATGAAATCAAAACTACTCTGGGCAATTTCAGCTCTGCTATTCAGGAGCAGCTGTGAAACTAATAAGAATAGTGTCATATCTGCTGCTTGAGAAAGCTATGATCAGCAGCAGAGACAGGCCTGGAAGATATTCAGGAGCAAGGATCAGTTACAAATGGAGACTAAAGGAGGGCAGAAGCCACCTCAGCAGGCAAGAGGCTCTGGCACATGAGAAAGCAAGTGCTCTCTTCCAACAGCCCAGTTTAATCATACACAGAGAGAGCCAGCGACTGAGACAAAGGATGGTGCCCCTGAGCAGTGTCCAAGATCAGCAATCCCTCCCCTTCATATCAACTGGAATCTGGGTCACTGGCTTTCTCACTGAGGCGTTGCCACAGGCCATTGCTAGGAGTACCCCAAATTATATGGGCCTCTGGCTTGTAGAAGTCTGAAGTTTTTCAATCCCTTAGTTATATGAGTTACCCAAGGCCAGAGGAGGATAAAGTATCAGAGCCAGAACTTCAACTCAAGAATCACTTCCCCCTCCGAGAATCCCTGCCAAATAGCTCTGGAGCAGCAACAAGCTACCATATTCCATCAAAGAGGTGGTAGTGTTTCCGTAGTTCTGAAATGATCTCTACTGCACACTAATAAAATACTTCAAAACTCTCTGCACTTCTACAGCTCCTTCCATCCAAGAGTACTTCATAAGCATTAAACCTTTCAACATCCCTACTTCAGAGATAAAGGAAGCAGAGGCAGAGAAGTGACATTTTGTCAGTCACACAAATATGCAGAGGGGCTGGGAACAGAATCTAGATTTCTTGACTCCCTGTCCTCATCTCTAAAATGACTATGCAGCTGGCATCATAGGGTTTCATTTCTCTATGATTCCCTATCAAGCATATTTTGCTTATAAATACTTTTCTAACAGCTAATCATACAGACTACCATCCTGCGGTCAAACAGTGGGGGTCTTCTGGCTTGCAGAGAATCACCAATAAAATACTTTTACTGTTGGAGTCCCAGTGCTATTCTTCCCTGTACAAAGCTATTTTGTGGCTTGCCTCCCGACAGTGTATAACCTCTAGGCTTGGCAGTTCAGAGCCCCGGCACCTCTGGGCTTGCTGCATCAGTTATGAAAGTAAAAAAAAAAAAAAAAATTGCTTGAGCAATTGCCTGTGCCCTGGCACCTCTTCCATTACAAATTAAGCACTGGCTCCCGAGTATGTCAGGAGCTGACTATTTTGACTGAACTGGGTGATGTCTCCCAGGCATTACTCGGAGAAGCTGCTACGGTACTGTGCTAGCTTAATCAGCAGGGCAATGTCTGCCTCCCACTGTGTCCTCCTTTCTGGACTTATTTCTCCATCTATTTGAACATGTGTACTAGGCTTTCCATAAAAGTTGCTCGGATTTTTCCCAGTCCCTGGCATCCTCACTTCCTAACCCACACTAGCAGAAAGCGTCAGCTATACCAAATCTACAGTCACCCAGTTTGAGGATACTCAAACTGGTTGCACACATGTCCTAAAACAGACTGAATTAGCCACTCTGCCCAAGAAACCCAGCCTGGAGAACTAAGACAAATGGGATGAAACTTAACCAAAGGCTTAATTTAGACTGAATGTTGTGAAACCTTTCCTGCTGGTGAGATCTATTTGGCTGAGGTAGTCTCCTCAGGGAAAAGATGAAAGTTACATTAAATAGAGACTGATTATGCTTGATGGAGTCATTCATGGAAACAAAGGCAGGACTCCTGGGCTCCATTCCTTGCTCTGCCACTGTGGGCAAAATCACCGTGCCTCAATTGAGCAATCTGTAGTATGGAGAAATACTTGCCTGAAAGAGATGTTGCAATACGGGGTTAGAGATCATATGCTGAAAGATGGTAAGTGATATACACCAAGCTCCATCCACCTTCTTAAAACTTTCATAAAACCCCAATTATTCTATGAACCATTCCAGCCTTAAGGCACTCACCACTCTGGTCATGTGTTGTGTCATACTGCGCCTACAGACTGAGCTCTTTGGAGCAGGTATATTGACCTCATGAAGCATTCTGCACCCTGATCACACTATATAAACATACAGTTTTAGTAATTTTAGTAGCAAGCAACATGATTCTCAGAAGTTTAGATAGTCCAAACCAAGAATTACTTCATTCCTAGCATATTGAGGCTTCTAGAAAATCCAGTAATTTCTTTCAATTTACATAATGATGCATGAATTAGATTTAGAGTAGCCAATACTTTATTACTGGAATATAAGCAGATGCATTACATAGTGATCATGTCTTGTGACAATACAAATGATTCTTCACTGTACAGCAGAACAAAAATCAGATAGTAGTGCTGTAAGCCTTTGAGGAATGAGCTCCTGTCTAAATTCAAGGGGACTCACCTCCTGTCCTGTAGCTGCCTCCATATCAAGGAACAGATCAAGGAGAGATCGGACTAAACGGGCTGCCTTTGCTTTGCTGATGGAATTCAGGAACGGTCGAACATACTTCAGAAGTCCTCCAAGTTCTGTATTCAGGACAAACGAGCCACGAAAGAACAACATTTGGGTATTCAAACAAGACGACACACAATAGTTCAACGTTATATTGCAATCTGGGTACTCGCTAGGTCTACACACAGCAAATTTATTATACCAATGCTTGAAAAACAGTACTGCCTTTCTGTAAGTCAGTGGTAAATGATTCCCAGTGAAGAGTGTATAGTAGTTAAATAGAGACTGGAAGCCAAGACTTCTGGGTTCTATTACTGGCTCTGATGCAGACTGATTATGGGACCTCTGGCAAGCCACTCAATTCGCCTGTTTATAAAGCATATAACAATACTTACCTCAAGTGTGTTTTAAGGCTCTTAATATTTGAACAGTGCTTTGAAATTTTTGGAAAAGAGGGGCAATGGAGTTTGTAATGCAAGTGTATTCTTTGCCTGCTCTTGTTTAATATTTTAATGTACCCTCCCTCACCCACCTTCACAAGAGACAGGTCAGATTCACAACATAATTTACATTCAGCAGGAAGAATAGTTATGAATATGAAATTCTGCATACATTTTCTATCATGTGCATTGTTTTAGATCTTCACTTATTTTCCAGTGAACTCATTTTCTGCTGTTTATTAATTTATCTTAATTTACACTTATGCAGTGCATCTCAACTTCGTGTAGTGAAGCCCCAACAGATATGGGCTATAAATACAGATCACTCAATCCTACACTGTGATGGAATGTGGCAACAAGAGCATTCAATGTTGCACACACCATCACATCAGTTCAGGAAAGGAAGAGAAAGAGGATTTAGGAAGGCAGAGCCATTAGAATTTTGCCAGGACTCAGAGTTAACAGCTCTGCTCTTGTGATAATCACAGTGGGATCTAGAGTGATACGTTGTCCGGGTGTCTGATTACGTTCCAGCAGCACAGCACCCCCTAGCAGAATGCTAAGGCATTGGCTGAACACTCAAGGAAGTGTGTCTTTATTTTCCGCACAATCTTTACTCCCCCATCAGGTACTGACCACACCCAATCCGACAGGATGACAGTACAAAATGGCACAGCTACAGACTATCAATAGTACACTACGACTGCACAATCTGTTTAAGATACCAGATCATCACTTTACAATTCTTACTTTAAACCAAAAAGGAGAAAACTGAAATCCAAGAATTGAATAAAGGTTCTTTTTTTCAATCTCTTTATGGAAATTACTATACAAAGTGCATTAAGTTCTTGTTGCTTCCTATACATTTCAGTTTTTTTGAGAGTCCAATAAAGACAGTCAAGAAACAATATTCCTTCACAGAATCATAGAATGTCAGGGTTGGAAGGGACCTCAGGATGTCAGCTAGTTTAATACTGTATGTATTACTATCTTTGCGTTATTGCATAAAAATTCTCCCAGCTTTATAAGAACATGTAGATTGTTTCCTCATACTTTTGGAGGAGTTCACATTTGATTATTTTTAAACCTTTAATCAATAATTACATCACAAATGAGATTGCCATATTGAATTCTTTCTATCCCACTTGGTAAAGGTGGTATGTTACCATTTCCATGTATGGGAAGCAGATCATTTTCTCACAAACGAAACCTATTAATCTTAAGTGTCCCTTCAAGTTCAATGCAGGCTCTTTTGTATCTTGTAATAATACTTGGGCACCACAAGTCATGAGTATGTTCACAACGCACTACTAGCATTGACATGGGGAGCACGACAAAACAACAGTTAATCTCATAATCCCACCCTGCCTGAGATCACTTTACTTAAGATCCTTCCAATTTAGGAATTATTACTGACTGAACTTCTCCGATGTTTGAATCTACAGTGACTAGGAATTTTCATAAAACAAATAATGTTATTGCTACTTCACAGGCCAGCAGTGGAAGTAACAAGAGATTATAGCTTTAACGGACCATAATTTTGGTGGCATTCATTCTTAAAACACAGGGCTAGCTCAGCTGTTTGAGCACTGGCCTGCTAAACCCAGGGCTGCGAGGGGGCCATTTGGGGATTGGTCCTGTTTTGATCAGGGGGTTGGACTAGATGATTTCCTGAGGTCCTTTCCAATCCTAATAATCGATGATTCCACTGAAAGCTCCTAAACTTTATACACCTCCTAAGAGAGGTAAAAGTACTTGTCATTATAGGGAGAAGGCAAAGACATCTCTTCAATGGCTTGTCTCATAACGAATGCAACCCATCACGACAGCAACAAGCTGACAACGGCCTTTTCTCCCAGTGCCACAACAAATAAGAAGTTCGCCAGATATAGAATAAAACCTCTAACATAATCTTCCCTCCTGCAGTTCAAAGGGCTGCCTCTGGATCTGCCCGTTGGATTTAGGAGGAAGGGAGCACATAGGCCAAAGTGACACCTCAGATGCAATGATGGCATGAATACACTAATGTTTTCCCACTGAGCATATCGGGCAACGCTCATTTCCCTCCAGATATGATCCTGCCTGCTTAGCTTTGGGTCATATGACTAAGTTAGCTAGTAATTTCTTGTCTTCTTAAACCCCCTCCCCTCCCTTCAAAATCCATCAGTTTCTCAAGTAACACAAGGCACTACCTCATCTCCTGGGCACAATGCCTCTGCAGCATCCCCTGCTGGCCAGGACCAACTCAAACCTAGGTCTTCTGCATAAAGATGCAGAATGCTAATAGGCCAAAATTCCTAAAAAAACAGGATTTTCAGGTTAAACATAAATATTGCACCTGATTTAAACAGCCTTGCCCAACCCCACCTCGTAATTCACCAAGTTTTATTTCACTAGAGATCTGATGCAAACTGAGGCCTAAAATGTTGAGTCACTGAGAGCATGACAGTAAATCCAGACGTTTTACTAACTTGTGGCTGAGGGATTAGAAATTCAAACCAAGAAGCTGCGAATTCCAACAGAAATGTGTTTCCCCTTGGAATTACTGCTAACTATTTGTAGTACTTGTTAAGTAAGTGTAGTGTTGGTAAGGAGGGAGTAACTGACAGCCCTAGACAACTGAACAGCAGCCATGAAGTATTAAGTCTTCTGCTCCGTGACAGGAAAAAGGCGAACACACATTACAGTGCCATTCACCAAATCCCTGACCTGAGGGAACAATGACAATCCTATGGCGATGAGCAAGAGTATAAGATTGGACTGACGAAGGAGTAAGTTAGTCCTTATGCCAGTTTATTTCTTAGCCTCTGCCAGGACAGACTACAACAGGTCAATTGCAGCAATGCTTTTTGTAACAAGAACATTTGTTCATTAGGAAAAGATTACCAATTTATTTGGTATTAACAGCAGTTTAATAGCATGAGAGACAGTTCTAACTTTCAAGCCCTACCAAATCAGGCTTTACCTTCCTTTCCTAAACGGTTTTTGTGTCTGTGAACTTAATTTCCTAGAGAAGAAAGGTTCTGTAGATCACCTCACTCCACTCCTAGGATTTTTAATTATTGTTCAAAATTTGCAGGAAACATCCCACTCGCTAGAACTTATGCTGCGAACTTTGAATAGCATTCCCAATTGTAGTACTGGAGACATTTTGGGTGTGACTCTACACAAACATTATAGCACAGCGTTGAGTTCTCAGTCAAGAAACTAGGAAGCTTTGATCCTTAGGAGATTTGGGGGAGTCAGTGTGGCTGAAATGCTATAAATCTTTGACTGCAATTGGTTTTGCAGTAGTTATAACTAATTCCCTGTCTGCTTTTAAAATCCTCTTTTCACCAAGGCTTTATGGAGGACTGAAGAGCAATAACAGTGACAAGAGGAATATTTCCTCTGGAAAATACCAGTAGCTGAGCAAAATTTATAAATTTAATCAGTTTCATTCCTGCTGTTTATAACACAATGAAACTGATGAGATTCTTGAAAATGTCACTATTTTTAGGCAGCAAAACAGAAATGTGAGGGTCAAATTCAGAGATATAAGCGTAGAGCCTTAGACTGCAGGGAGTATTTTACCCCAGCCTGATGTAAAAGTTAGTGTAACTTATGTACAAAGGGCCTGGAAGAAGGCACAAGATATGACAATTTACACACACCCTTTCAACTTTGCTATCTTCACACAGCGGATGACAGAAAAAGTGGCAGCGTCACTTCCACCAGGCTGGGGAATAGAAAGAGGCATCATCTCTTTTTTCCTACCTCCACCTCCCAGCAGAGCCCTGGGAAGCCCAAAACCTTCAGCCTGTCCTGATCCAGGTGCATGCAATAAATGAGCTTCTCTGAGTGCTAGTAAATCCTCTCTTCCTTCCCAATCTTTCAGAGCATCCTTGCTGTAGTATAGGGGTTCTCAAACTGGGGGTCAGGACCCCTCAGGGGATCACGAGGTGTCAGCATCCCCCCCAAACCCCACTTTACATCCAGCATTTATAATTATGTTAAATATATAATTTATAAGGGAAGGGGTCCTCACTCAGAGGCTCGCTCTGTGAAAGGGGTCACCAGTACAAAAGTTTGAAAACCACTGCTGTAGTAGGTTTACTGTCCTCAGTAGCGGACATCTGGTACATAAAATCCCAACTTTCAATCAAGCACCAAATTTATAAAACTAGTACTAGTCTCAGCTGAGAAGTGTTTTGGTTTGGTGGTAATCCCGTTAACAAGCCATCCTAGGGAGTCACCCAAAGCGGATTACGTTGTTTGTAAAGTCTCCTGTCTCCAACCTTAATGAATCCTAGAACAGTTTATTCAATTCTCTTTACAACTAACTCTGCTTTATTTTTTAAAAGAGGGAACTAATTTTGTATTGGCGTGATCTTAAATTACCAGTTCAGAAAGGAACAGTTTCTCTGCATTTAGGGCAACACTGGGAACAATCCACTCTGCCACAAGCTATGTTCAGTTGCGTATCAGGATGTGGCAAATGTCTAGAATATCCAGACATAACTAATTTAGTACCAACATATAAACGAAAAAGCCAAAGTATGTACTTATTTATGTAATTAGGGAATAGAACATCTGACTTTTAGAACAGACCTAAAACTGATCAATTATTCTTTAAGACCTCTCAGCACTTTTTAAGAGACTGCAGTGTTGACCAGGACAGCAGAGTTAAACTCCAACTTGGTTAATTATATTCTGTTCACTTACACTTTTCAAACAACTTTAATGTGTTAAAAAAAAAGCACATGTTCCACAATATGTCCTAAATTACGGTTATATACGGCTAAACTGCTGCCTGGCTACACTACAGCTGCACATCTGCAGTGGACAGAGTGAGCTCTGTCTGAAGTTTGTGTATCAATTTGTGAAGTCCTTTAGGATGAAAAGTGCTAAATAAATGCCGATCATTATTCTCCAACAAAAAACTGCTGAACTTTCACTGTAAGAAGCATGCTATCTTAGAACTTTCTAGGGAAACTAAAGATAGGAATAACTGAACCAAACAATTACTGATTAGAGACGTTTCACCCATTCCTCTCCTTTCATACATTCCCAAAAGAAAGCCTGTAACACCTTCTCTTATGTAGAGGGGTTGGGAATTTTCCAACACATTTTTCCATTAGTAAATGTTAATTTGTCAAAACAATCACCCAATTCAAAAGCTTTTGAAAAATAAATTTAAATTCTTGAGGTGTCCCGTTTCAACATTTTTCTCAAGGAAAAGTTTTAGCTTTCTATTCAAATCAACTTTTAATGTTGAACTAGTTAATTTATGCTAAGTGTAAGTTTATTTTTAAAAAGTCTTCAGCGTAAAGGGGGAACAGGGCAGGCGGGGGGGGGTGAGGCATAGGCTAGTTTTTTTTGTTTGTTTGTTTTTTAAAAAAGATTGATTAGTTTTCAAAAATTTAAGATTAACTTCAGAAGAGGAAAACAAAAAGTTCCCAAATCTCAAAGACTCACGGGAGAGAAAGTAGCCCCCTCCACCCCAGCTCTACTCTTATGTTTGCATCTCCTACAGACCCATCAACTTGGGTGTACATGCATGTTACAAGAATTCCAATTAGTCAAAACCCGGGCTTACCTTCCGCCTGTCCAGTCTTAGCAAGAAGTGCCCCCAGTTCCAGGATGCTCTGCTCTTTAACTTGCACTGCCTCCTCATCATTTTCCTGGACATCGCGCTTCACTAGAAGAAAGTGGAACAATACCATTTCAATCAAAACACAGAATCTACATAAAGTTTTTCACTTCTTTCCAGAAACTAACTAGTGTGTCAGGTAACAGTGGAGTTAGTTTGGCTGGAATAATTATTACATACAAAACGTTAGGTACTTAGCTTTAGAAAGCTTAAAAACAGTTATTTATCCAGACCGGGTGGCCCGTGGGGCTCTTGCGTCTGGCCTGCCAAACTCCCCCTCCCGCCCCTCTCCCTACCCATGGGATTGCCCCCTGCAGCCCTGCAAGCCCCAGGCCCCCGCTCTCTGAAGCAGCGGGCAGCACACCCCTTCAGTCCGCCCCCCGCAGCTCCCATTGGCAGGAACAGAGAACCGCGGCCAATGGGAGCTTCATGGGAGGTACCTGGAGGAGCGGCAAGAGCAGCAGATGCACAGAACCCTGAGCCCCTCCCTCTCGGGCTGCAGGGACACAGTTCCAGCTGCTTTCTGGAACGGAGCAGCGCGGGACTGGGGGCCAGGGCAGGCATGCAGGGAGCCTGCCCTGGCCCTGGTGTGCGCCGCTGCCACCCCGGAGCTGCTCTAGGTAAGCGGCGCTGGGCTGGAGCTTGCACCCTGAACCCCTCCTGCACCCCAACTCCCTGCCCTGAGCCCCCTGCTGCATCCTGCACCCCTCCTGCACTCCCTGCCCTGTGCCACCTGCCACACCCTGCACCCCGATGCCGTGCCGCACGCCTCACCCTCTTGCACCCCACACACCAACTCGCTGCCCTGAACCCCCTGCCGCACCCTGCGCCCTTTCTGCACCCCTGGGGTGGCATTGGGGTGAGGACTTCGGGGAAGGGGGTGGAATGGGGGCAGGGCCAGAGGCAGTGATGGGGAGAGTGTCATTGATGCAGCCCTTGGATCAATGTACTAGTCCTCATGTGTCCCTCGTGGTCATTTGAATTTGAGACCCCTGATCTAGACTTTACAAATAGTTGCATCGAACTGACAAAATCTCTCGTGTCCTGAAAACAGGTCAGATTTCAGATTCATAAAGCGTCACCAAGACCTTTCTAGCTGTTCAAGGAGGATTGCTCTAAAACAAGCATCTATGGTTGCACCATATGGAGTGTTCTAATAAATGTCACCATTTAGAAGATGTCATCTCAAGCATAGAACCTGCAAGCTGGGTAAAAAAAACCACTCACTTATTGCTTGGTATTAGGATCCCTGTTTTCACTGCTGTTGTGTGTAATGTTGCAATCACTTGGCCAGAGATCCACAACAAAAACAACGCTAAGGCTGTATGAAGCTGCGAAATTAATCTGTTTGCACTTGCATGTCAGATACTGCAGGCATTAAACTCTCAGTTGCAAAAGTTGGAGCTGTCTCCCCTCATAAAGGTTTCATACTTTTTGCTACTACTTAGTGCTTTACAAATATTAAATCTCCAACAACTGTGAGACAAGCAAGTGTCCCCATCTTACAGATAAGGCAACAGAAGAACAGAAATATGAAGAGATTTACTTGACTGAGACTACAGAGCTGGGATTCCTTATTCCTTGTCCAGCACTACAGCTGGGATTAGAATTCAGAAGTTCTTAGTTCTCACTCTATGGGACAAGACCTTATGCCCCAGTAACTTAATATGCTCAGGTTTCAGAGAAGCAGCCGTGTTAGTCTGTATCCGCAAAAAGAACAGGAGTACTTGTGGCACCTTGGAGACTAACAAATTTATTTGAGCATAAGTTTTCGTGGGCTACAGCCCCATTTCATTGGATGCATTTCCACTACATGCATCTGATGAAGTGAGGCTGTAGCCCATGAAAGCTTATGCTCAAATAAATTTGTTAGTCTCCAAGGTGCCACAAGTACTCCTGTTCTTAATATGCTCAGTATTATAAGGAAAGTAATTTTGCTTTCCTCAGCACAGGTGGTCTAATTATAGTAAAAGAAATACACACTGCCTTAAAAATAAAAAATAGTCTACTATAGCTTGTCACATCTCTCAGTTGATAACAAATGGGATAACAAAGCACTGGAATGAGTTACCTAGGAGGTTGTGGAATCTTCTTCCTTAGAGGTTTTTAAGGCCCAGCTTGACAAAGCCCCGGCTAGGATGATTTAGTTGGGGTTGGTCCTGCTTTGAGCAGAGGGTTGGACTAGAACCTCCTGAGGTCTCTTCCAACCCTAATCTTCTATGATTCTATGAAATGGTACCACAAACTATTATTTTTGACTAGGACTGACTTGACAAGAAGTAACAGGTATGTCTGACAGACCTGCAAGGTGCCAAGCAGTAATTAACTAGTGTGTCACATCTCTAGTTAACATCACAGGCTGAGCAAGCTTCTCAGGAACTCCAACCCTAAAATCAGACCACACAAACGTGT
Source organism: Chelonoidis abingdonii (assembly GCF_003597395.2). Taxonomy (NCBI): domain Eukaryota; kingdom Metazoa; phylum Chordata; order Testudines; family Testudinidae; genus Chelonoidis; species Chelonoidis abingdonii. The sequence goes on from NC_133789.1 coordinate 14,702,046, forward strand.
ATATTAGTTAGTTTACAGTGTGGACCTCATCATTTGCCCAAGGCCGCCAATGCAATAGCAAGACATATTATATATTGTTATTGTGCGTTTCCTTCTACACAGTCTCTTTTTAAATATGTAGCTCACCACCTGCAGAATAGCCATCTGAGAGGTCTATTTTGATATTATACAGTAGCTAAAGAGACATTTAACTGCCAAACACATAGCACCAGTATGTGTTCAAAGCCCTATCCTCAGAAATAAGTCACCTATTAGTAATTCTGGATTCTTGATAATTTGTTTGGCTGTTCATTTCTAGGGCTTCTTCTCTCCCCATCCCATGAACTACATTACAAAGACATTCTAGGGACCTGAGTTAAACATGGTTGTCCCCTGACATAACTAGACCACTGCTCCATTTTGCAATTTTGGCATGTCCCTGACACTGCTAAATCCTTGAGACAGTCCCCCATAACAGCTGCAGTGTAAGAAGGTAGCACAAATAAAAACAAAGTGGATTCCTGAAACAAAAAAAGTTACACTGAAGATTTCTGTAGTACTTCTTCAGCCAGAACCTAGGATTCCAGTTCAACTGTTTTTATGTATGCTTTGTTTAGCACTCACAATTACCAACACTTTCACCTGAGGTTATTTTTACACTGGGAAACATTCATGTACTCTAAAAGGCAATTCAAATAGCATCATATTTTATACTATACAAGAAAAACATTCTTGCAGCAGAGCTGCTTAGGCCTTATGGGTGGCAAACACTAAACAACTAGCGCAGACCTCCCTCTGCTGACCTAACTTACTATAGCATTTACATACTACAGTGATGGAAACTACTGAAACCCCTAAACAGACCATACAAGTGAATTCTCACTGGCTGCTACTGGGACGCACTGTTCATGATTCTCAGTGTGAAGCAGTGCTCATGGACTTTTCCAATATGAGAACTGTATCGCTTTCCCAGTTTTACGGTATGCCACCATAGCATGAGCTGCATAGCAACATTCAGCGAAACAGCATCTGCTCCCTACCTAAATTCTTAAATTAAATTTGCACACTATGAAAAAATGCTCTGTAAACCATTAGTGCTTAATCCACAAATTGTATTCACTCCCCCTACACAGAACCAACTGCAAAACTGGCCAGCACTTAAAGGCAAGGGCAGTTCTCACCCTGGGTTCAAGTGCCGCTGTTTCCAATCATTCCCATAGACACACACCTCTTATATTTAGATTATTCATCAGCTGAGGCTGTCATCCTCCTGCCTGCACAATAACCCAAGATCTGGCCATACCACCTTTCGTATATAGCCCCTAACAGGACTGTAGCACAAGAATAACTACACACAATCAACTGTAGCCTCAGAAGCCAGTTGCACTTCAGAGCACGTTACTCCAGGAAGCAGTGGGTGGAAGTGACACAGAAACAAACCCTGGGTCAGTCTCAACCCCAGATCCCGCAGCTGAGAGAGCCGCAGAAACCAGATCCACAGACCCCACGGCAGGGAGACAATGTTCTCATGTAAAAGCGATCACAGCAAGACTAGAGCGGGAAGGCGCTGTGCCCCGGGAGAGCGAGCTGACACCGGGTCACCCTCCAAGTCTCATCCAGACCAGGACGAGAGCTCTACACCACGGGGAGCTGGGGGGTCACAGCCCCCCCTTCCCAGGGCCTCGCTGGCTTGGCCCGGGGGGGGCTGCCCTTTCCTGCCATGGGGAGCGCGACAGCAGCAGGAGAGGGTCGCCCCCCAGCCGACAGCGGGGATCGGGGCCTGTTTAAAGCCCCGCCAGGCCGGGACCCCAGGGCCCGAGCCTCACGCGCTGCCCGGTAGGGCCTCGCGGGACCTGCGCCGGGCGCCCTGCCCCTACCTCCGGGCCCGGCGTGAATCAGCGGCTGCCGGGGCCT